>NW_003805131.1:0-13967 GCF_000255335.2 Galendromus occidentalis | reverse complement strand
GAGGGTCATTTAAGGGCAATTCTCCCTTAGCAGCCTTGAGTGCATTAGGAATACTCTGTAGAACCGCGATAACCGACGTCCGCCAAGAGAGCCAATTCCGACCGTCATCCGCAAGTCGCACATTTTTGAATTGGTGAAATTTCATACCAGATCCGCTTGTTGTATTGTTTGCCATGATTGGCAAGGTAAGTTGAGACGGGATTGAGAGAAACTCGAAATCCTCGATCTCCGGAGCACTTTGCATTCGCCGAAATGAAAACCTGACAGCAGCTGTATTCTGCCGCACTCCCAATACCCTTAGGTAGGAGTAAGCAGCTTACCCTGTTGGGAGTTGTTTCCCGACGTCACCGGTCGGTCACGGAGCACTGACCAATTGTTGGTAAGAGGCAATTCGTGCTGATAACGTGTTGAAACAGCTTGGCAAAGGCTGGTTGAAGGAAAGGTCGGATAGTGAGGAGACACACTAGCTCAGTGAGCGAAGTGAACTAACAGGAGTACAGTCTCACAAAAGGGGAGACACCACAGTAAAGTTTATTCGGATTGTATCCTCCTTATATAGGAGTTAGGGTGGGGCGAGCTCCACCTTCCTTACCATGCTTACCTACATACATGGGCTGGATGAGTCTCCGTACAATATCTTGGGAACCACCCAATGGGTGACTCACTCTAGCAATCTTGAGTCCCGCTTTCGTACTAGCGGACTATCATTTAGCTTACGTCGGAACCGGGATTGAGAACCCCGAATGTATGACTCACGAGGAAAGCGTACCCACGCTATGAGTCACACCGACACGACGCCACCGAGTCTGAGGATTCACAGCTCCCAATTCTGTTCATCCCAACAGGTCTCAACAGTATGTCGGAAAAATTCGTCGCAGTGGTAGCTCGACTCTCTCTCTGAACAGTGCGATTCGGCACGGGGATTTCAAGAGTACCATTTTCATGGATGCAATCAGTCGATCGACTTTTGGAAAGAGGGTACGAACTTCTTCCGCGACTCTGGGCAAGCCGTGAGCAATGCAAGTCGAGTGAATCAGGCGCGGGAGCAAAGTTTTCGAACTCTTCGCTGCTTTCTCCATGTAGCGGGCCGCATCTATCACGAAAAGTAACACGCGATCGTAGTGAACGCCTCCGGGCCAGAGGAACTCCATTACCCAACGAAGATCTGAGCGATGGAAGTCGCGTTACATCTTTCGAGTAGCTCACACATTGAGAGGTGACTCTTACCAAGATGACTCCGCTCCAACTTGCCGACTACGATGTTCGCGATGCTTCGTTCTGCACTGTCAGTCGTTTCATCGATCGACACGCAAATTTTACACGATCCTATCTCTTGCCGTATCCCGTCAATCACTCTTGCATGTATGAGCGGCGCGTAATTCTTCCGAAGCGTAGACTGATCGGGGACTTTCATAGATGAATACTTCTCCAAGAAATCTTTCAAGGCGGCGTTCGGAAGCTTATGGAGAGGTATGTCCGCGTTCATGAACGCATGCAGAGATCCATGTAGAAGTCGTTTCTCTTCCTCCGGGATCGTCTCGTCCGGGACAACTATCGCTTGCACCTCACCTGCGAGACCCTCGTCCACCTGCAGCGAGTCAAGAATGACCCGCCCGAGGGAGTGAGTCGCCGGACTCTTCACGCTACCCGTGCCGTGAATCGATGTCGACTCTGAAACAACTCTCAAGCCCAGCTCACTCGCCTTGCTGGGCCGAATGAGTACGGATGAGCATCCGGTATCCATCAATCCGGTTACCTTGAACTTCCCGTCAATGATGCATTCCTTTAGATATTTGGAAATGGTGGACTCCTCCTCGGCCGAGGACGTGAAGTTCTCGCGACGACGGCGGTCGATCTGATCGTGCTCTGCAGGGCAATCTCGACGGAAGTGGCCCGATCGGCCGCAGTCCCAACAATTCGGCTGTACTCCGATCGAGCGATCTCTCGGGGCATCCGCGAGGCCCGAGGCCCTCCCTCCATCCCGGAACGTCCGAAGAGCGTTCGGGAGCTGCGGGCGACCTGCAAAATGACGCATCGCGCCCGACGCGATCTCAACCTCCCGGCGCGCCGGACGCCACTCTCCGGAGCCCTCTGCCGTCCAACGCTCCCGACTAGTCTGAAAAGGAACTCGCGGCCCCTGACCGGAGCGACGAATCTCACCAGCTCCGCGATGCGAGCTTAGCAGCTCCCTGGGAGTCTGTTCCGGATCCATACCTGCGATTCTAGCTGCTCTCGAGATATCCGCCACAGACGCCACGACGCCCGACGAGGGGTGATGGGCGACGGCGAGCTTGACCGGTGTGAAAACTTCATGCAACCCACGTACAATGTGATCGAATGCATCACCGAACGAAATTCCGGCGGCCTGAGCCAAGCTCATCATCTTGTAGACGTGGATGTCCACCGGAGTGTCCGCCGACTGAAACAAACTAAAGAACCCGCTGGCAGAGCACCCCGGAATGACGGACGCCTCGGAAAATCGGAGCGCGAAGGCGCTGACGTCATCTGCGGCGTCGTTAGACCCGAACGGAGTATCCGCCTCCTCAAGATGAAACCATATCGCCGCCCGGCCCTCTAGATCAGGGTTTCCCAACAGGGGTTCCGCGGAACCCTCGGGTTCCGCGACGAGATTTTCGAGGTTCCGTGAGCGAATTCCTAGAGCTCAAGCGGACAGATGCTCGGTTCGATTATCAAGCATTAATGCAATAATTCATCAAACTTTCAAGCCAAATGCGCTGTTTTCGAAAAGTGCCGCTCCAGAGGATAAACAGGGTTGGAGAAAATCATAATCAAACCTATGATTATGATTATGATTATAATCACAGATCGGATTTTCGTGACTATGATTATGATCATAATCGAAACCATAATCATCATCACAGGCGTAATCATACCCGTAACCACAGTTTCTAGCACAACAGGATACAGGATTATTCAATACTTACACATCGCTTGTGGTTCGAGAACGTCTCGAAACAATCCCGTGTTCTTCAATATCCTTTACTCTTAGACTTTCGACGGACACCTACAATCGCTACACGAAACAACACAACGCAATAAATAATGCCTTCATAGCAACAGCGAACACCGGTAAAGCAGCCGTCGGAATAATTTGCGCGGCGTGACTGTTCACGCCGCTTCTCGCTAGACAATATCAAAGCAAGCTAGTCAACTTTCTTTTGAACTCTCCATACATATCGACATCTAGTGAAAAACGCGAAATGCGTGATTACAGATGAAATCAGCATGCGCGGTTCTCATCTCTTTAATTCGGTGAACTCACGACTGCAGCAGATGTCAGACGAACACGTGGCCCTGTTCGCCGGACTAGATCGTATAGCATGCGGCGACTTGAAACAATTACCACCGGTGTATTCGTGTCCGGTATATAGCGCGACCCGGAATTCTGTTGGAGAGAACGCCATTTTGGGGCAGTCTTGAGATTATTCTCCACTGTCTCAATGAATGCGATAAAAGGATTCCCATTTCTCGGCCGTCTTCACAAAAGTCGGCTCTTGCGAAACCTTGACGTCCGAGGAACTGACCATAACCATGCAGCAACTTGTCTATGTGGCTATAAGTCGAGTGACAGCTCTAGAAGGGTTGTTCTTGACGAACGTGAACGGAGACTTCACTTTCCATCATGGGCGGACTCACCCTCGATTCGAGACGTTAGAAATGAATACAAGAGGTTGGCTTCTCATCGCTTGCCACGATTACGGAGGAAATCAAGCAATTTCTAGATACCGAATCAACATCCGATGATACAGCGATCATTCTAAATCTGAATGTTCAGAGCATGGCGGCTCACGCTCAAGACATTCCCGCGAATCCAATTTCACTGCGGGCTGACTATTCAAATCTCACGGAAACATGGGTGCCAGATATCGAAGGATTCCGAATTGAAGGGAAATTTCGGTCGGTTCCTCCAGAGATGACGATGAGTACTCGAAGAGTTCGATTAGGTTGGATTTAAAGAATGACTGTCATGAGCACACAACACTGGGGAATAATTGCAAAGATTCGACATTCGCGAGGAACATGGAATCTTTTTGCAAACGGTCCACATCCTACTTCTCTTATAACTGTCCGATCTTCAACAGAAGCAGCATCAAATAAACTTCTGAATGCGTCGACTGATCGAATTTTATGTCCGAAAATGTCCGCCATGAGGCGGATCTTCTGGAATTCTCGAATAGATTGCTTATGCAACAATCAACCGGAATGGAGAATCAGAATGAGGAATCGGGAAGGATGAATCGGAGAATGATGGGTTTCGGCTGAATGTGTTTTCGAGTAGACGACTTTCAGCCTGCTGAGTTTCGGCTCCTTGAGTTTCGGCGTCGAGTTCCCGTCTCGAAAGGTGTAGGCGGATGAATCATACAGTCAGATTGCGTTTCACTGAGGCGTCGGTTTCGTTATCACCGTTCAGAAAATTTTCGAAGATCGAGGATCAGAAGAGAAAATCATTGATAACATCTACGAAATAAATACGCCACTAGAGCGATTCAAGAATTCAAGAATACTATTCGGAGGAAGCACGGGAAACGATCGGAAAGAAAAATGGAAAAATTTATCGCCTCTAAATAGACGACATGAGGCTAGACGAGTCTCACTCACTTGCGGCGGATTAATCACTATCGCATCGAGCTGAGTCAGATCGACAACGAAGGTCAAAAGTGTTCACGAACTAGCATGTCGGAGCCAAGTTCGACACGAGGAAAGGGGAGGTCCAGGGTAACGTTGTTGAGGACACCCAAGAGGAGAGGCAAGTCATTCCGAAGATCCTTATCTATTTGTTCGAATATTCACTCATCATGTTCACCAGTCTATCATGCTGGAACAGACAAGCTCTTGGCCATTCAGCAGACAACGGGGAGTTCAATGAAAACCCGGCGAAGCAGCCGAAGCTCGTAATGTCGCTCGAGTCAGGATCCATCGGGGATGTCGTTGAAGGTCGAGTGCAGTCGGAAACCGGGACCCGACATTGGGAGAAAATTACCGAAGCCGACTCCTATGTTTAGGACAGCCGACTACTATGTTCATACAAAAAGAGATCGAGAGGCAAGGTCAATATAAGTACCTCGGAATAACCCTGTCCGATAAGCCTAACTATCTCCATGAACATGATTTAGTTCTGAAGAAAAAGGCGGAAGTGGCGTTGCAAAGAATGCACGCACAATGCCTATGGACGTTCGATGAATTCGAGGTTTCCAAGATCCAATGGAAAGCCACAGCGGTCCCGACGCTGACATACGCCAATGCGGTACTAGCCTCGAGGAACCAAAGAGCGCTGAATGCTCACTTCGAAAAGACGCAGATGTCTGCGGGTCGATGGGCTCTGGGCATTACTGGATAAAAGGTAGCCAACGAGTTCATCCAAGGAGAAATAGGCTGGTCGTCATTTGAGGCAAGAGAAGCTCAGAGCAGGATCCGATATTTCACTAGGATAAGTTCAATGGAGGCACATAGATGGCCGAGAGCGATCCTGTCAATGATGGCACCGACCGACACATACACCGAGGCAGTCAAACGTTTGAAGATCCTACGTAAAAAATACCTTGATGGGGAAATAACCGTGGTATACACTAACGGAGGACGTCCACTTCTAAGTAAATATTACGAGGAAGTGAAACTAAAAGTCCAGGAAACGCAGGACAAGGTATGGAGAGATGGGATGTCCCGGTAACCAAGCCTTCAGATATACAATATGTATAAAGAAAGACGAGGACTGACCGCAGTCGGCACGTATAACAATAGAAGAGGTAGTACCCTACTCGCACTTGCGAGAGCAGGGATGCTACCGACTCGAAAATACCGCAGTAAGTTCCAAAACATCCACCCGTACTGCTGCTTGTGTGGGATGGAGAAGGAAACTATCCGGCACGTGCTATTAGAATGCACCCCACATCACCTCAATGAAGAGGAACTCCGTAAGAAGTTGGGACTCCAGGAGCTCCTGGACCGTGGAGTGCTGCGAAATACCAAGGAACTACTAGAGCGATGGGAGAAGGAGACCCGACCGATCTGCTGAGAAATCACCCCTGAGATAAAAGGGATATGAACCTGTGATATAGTATCGCAGGGACATATGGATCAATAAAACCATGAACCATGAAAAGGGTACCATCTTCCCCTTCATCTTGGCCGATAGTTCGGGAACGATTCAAATTGTGGTTTCTGGAGCTATGTGCGACTCACTCCATCATCAAATCTCGGTCGGGAACGGCTATCGCATAGTGTACGGGGTTGTGCTCATCAATCAAGTAGAAGGGGTGCCGAATCGGCGTCCCCACAGAGGTTCCCCTCTCTCACAGACAATGGTATAAGAAACAACCTTTCAATCAATAAACGCACTGTCTTGTGGACAAACAGACAAACAGACAAAGAGCAAACAGACAAACAGACGAAGAGCAAACAGACAAACAGACAAACAGACAAACAGACAAACAGACAAACAGACAAACAGACAAACAGACAAACAGACAAACAGACAAACAGACAAACAGACAAACAGACAAACAGACAAACATTCAAACAGACACGCGTTTTACATATCTAGATACCCACTTAGAGTCGATTCTGGTCGAGGAAACCAGAACACCGCTGTGGCCAATGACGAAAACGCTCTCTCAGAGATCCACGGAGCAGACTCCGTGTACGGTCGAGAGATCCTGAGAAATTTGTCGACCGGGGCTCGACCCATCTCCACGAGGTGAGGAGTTTCTCCGAGGCTCAAGAGGTATGTGGAAGAGGAGCGGAAACTGCAATCCCTCCTGAACGATGCCATGGAGATCTCTCCTGCATTCAAGCGGCGTTTCGACAGCATGTCGACCATCCATGCATCCTGCAAGAGGCTCCGTATGTACAGCGGGGATTATACCCAGGCTATCGGACAATGTACAGTTATGATAGCTGACGGCGAAGCACAAGCCCAAGTAGCCTTTCAGGTGGTATATTTGCCTGAACAGCCTCTCTTAAGCGCAAGAACATCGCTATCGCTTCAGTGCATCATACTCGGAAGAAACGTGGAGTTCGTGAATCAAATGCAGCCTTCCGAGGAACACCAAGAAGAGCTCAACAGTTTGGTTGGACAAGTTTTGAGCTCAACAGAAGGACGACATATTCAAGGGGCTGGGTCGACTGCCGGGTGAAGTTCGCATACATCTCAGAGAGGACTCGATACCGGTCCAATGTCCACCGCGAAAAACTCCGGTGGCTCTGAGAGATCGAATTATCGAGGGACTTCAGCAACTACATGACCAAGGCGTCATCACCCCGGCACACAATCCAACAAAGTGGATAAGCCAGATGTTGGTAGTCGCGAAAAAGGGAAAGAAGTTGCGTGTGATACTCGACCCTTACCATTTGAATCAGGCAGCTCGGCGATCACACTATCCACTCCCGATACTGTCTGACATTCTGCCTCGCTTGTCAGAAGCAAGATACTTCTCGGTGGCGGATGCATCAGATGGATTCTTCCAGTGTGTACTGGAAGAGAGCTCCACCGATCTTACGACATTTTGGACACCACTCGGACGATACAAATATCTGCGTATGCCCCAGGGACTGAGCATCTTGCCGGAAATATATCAGGCGAAACAGATTGAGGCATTGGAGAATCTTCGAGGAGTCGAAGTCATTGCGGACGACATACTCATTCACGGAGAAACTCGTGGGGAACATCATCGAAATCTCGATTTGTTCTTCAAACGGTGCCGGGAGAAATACCTAAAATTGAATCGCAGCAAACTAAGACTCGGGGTGCCGCAGCTGAGATACATGGGGCAAAACTTGTCTCGAGACGGTCTCCTGGCAGATCCAGAAAAAATCGACATAATCAAGAAGACGGCCCCACCGAAAGACAAGAAGGCGCTCCTACGGGTCCCGGGATCCCTGAATTATTTATCAAAATTCATCCCAGGATACTCACAGATCTCTGCGCCCTTGAGAGTTCCACTGAAGGAGAAAGTAGACTTCGTATAGCTTGAGGGCCAACAGAAAGCATTCGACAAACTGAAGGAATGCCTGACAAAGGCACCGCTCCTTGCTTATTTCGATCCAAAACTGCCGGTGCTGATACAGTCCGACGCAAGCCAGAATGCAGTGGGAGCAGTTCTTCTCCAAGAGGGGCGACCAGTTGATTTCTGTAGCGCGGCACTCAAGGCCAACGAACTGAACTATGCCGTCATCGGAAAAGAGCTATTAGGAATCCTCATCGCATGTAAGAAATTCGAGCATCAGATATTTGCTCATCCGGACGTAACAATCGAGACCGACCACCAGCCGTTAATCAGCGTGTTAAAAAATCTCTACATAGCGCACCGAAGAGGTTACAGAGGATGCTTCTCTTCATGCAGAAATACAATTTCGAGCTACGATACGTGAGAGGGAAGCAGAACTGTATAGCGGACTGGTTGAGCCGCGATACTCATCGGACGACTCACGAAGCGGCAAATGACGAGTGCCTGGTATTCAGAACGGAAATCGACGATGTTGACATCGCGCGTCTCACACCAATAAAGAATGCAACTCTCGGAAGAATCGAAAAAGCATCAGAAAACGACACGGAAGCACAACATTTGCAAAGGCTCATCCGGAACGGTTGGCCGTATAAGAATGCCAAGTGCCCGGGCAACCTCATACCGTTTTGGAAACACCGGGCTGTAATGACGCTGGAGAAGAATCTGATTTGCAAGGGTCAGGCAGTGTACATCCCCAGAGATCTCCGGCGAGAAATGTTCTCTTTGGTTCATTCGAGTCATTACAACTTCATTGCATCATGGAAAAGAGCACGAGATTGCATATTTTGGCCTACCGTCAAACACGAGCTGAAGGGGCTCTGTGAGACATGCGACATGCGAGACCTGCTTGGCTCACATGCCGAACCAAGCTAAGGGACCGATGCTTCTGAGCCCGACGGGGACATTCCCCTTCCAAATAATCTTCCAGGATATCTCAACGTTCGAGAACAATCAGTATCTCGTGACAGTGGACTCATACTGCGATTTCTTCGAAGTCGACAACTTAGGCTACAGAGCCACAGCAGGGAAAGTCATAAAAGCCACCGAGAAACACTTCGCGAGGTACGGAGCGCCGATAGAACTGCATAGCGACAATCTACATCGACAGAGTTTCTGGAGTTCCTGCAATTCTGGAGCGTAACACACACGACGAGCTCCCCGTACTTTCCTCAAGGCAGCGGGAAGGCCGAAGCAGTGGTCAAGGTAGCTAAAAGTCTACTGAAGAAATGTAGACTCTACGAAGAGAACTATAAATACGCATTGCTCGATTTGAGGAACACTGTGCAGGCCGATGATTCGAGCAGGGCGCAAAAATTCCTATCCAGACAGTTGAGATGTACATTACCGTCAATCGTGGACCACGGTTTCATCCAAAATCAGCAGCAAGTAACTCATAACGAAGAGAAGAAGCGGAAACAGAGGCAGTAATTCGATAAGTCCACAAAGAGGCTCAAGCCATTGAGTCCAGGAGACGAGGTTCGAGTTCAACCTCTACGGAAAACAGAAAAATGGATAGCCGGCAACTGCATTGAGTTAATCGGACCGAGATCGTACCTCGTCCGACTATAGGACGGAACGACAATCCGACGAAATCGAAAACACCTGAGATTGGTTAATCAGGAAAGTAGAAACGCCGAAGAAAAGGACGCGGTCAACCAGAGTGGAGCACAGACTCCTGATTCGGACGCCACAATGCAGAGTGGTGAAAAACAGGACAACACGATGAAGGTACGAATGGAGGTGGACACGACCATGCGAAGTTGCATGGAAATGGATACCACGGACCGAGATCGAATGGACGTTGACTCTCCGACATCACAACCGACAGCAGCTGCGGCGAGTAGCACATCGAAAAATCGAAGCGAAAAGAGAAAACGGAAAATCAACGACGCACAAGCGACTCAGAGCCCTCGGAGGAGTGCAAGGATCAAGCGTCCGAGAATTGTCTTGGGTGTCAGACAGAAACCCTAGGGACACATTAGTAGTGCCACGGGATGGACGTTATGACGCTCGTATAGATAATCCGATCACTATGCCTTCGAGCAGCGGAAAGGTCGAGACAAACGCTCAATCCAATATTGTCAATGATTGTGAGATCCTAGGAGAAGTATTCGAAAATTTAAGAATTGTGTAATATTTATCTAGAAGGGGAAGATGTTTATATGCAGCTCGTAATTACGCGCCACACCACAAGCGCCACCTCGTGCCACAATAAATAGTCAGCGTCACTGTGACCTCCGACCGACTCGATAGTCATCTCCCATTGCTAAGCATTCCAGATAACTGAGAAACTCCGTCTTACTGCCGTACAGTTCGCTGAGGATTTCATTCAGCGTCTAACAGTCCTGCTGTTCAGAATGGCCGAAAGCAACTCCTGCTCCTCAGAGGATCAGAAAACCCCTGGAGAGAGCAACCGCTTTGTCGCAAACTTCTACAGCTACATCAGGGGGATCCAGGAGCTACACAAAGTCCCTCGTGAGATTGCAGTGAAGTGCGCAGAGATGACGTGGACAAATTCTCTGAGATAAATTATCCTGGAATAAGTGAACTGAGCAGTTTGACCTTCCCTGAGGTCTTCTGAACCCATGTTTATTGTGAACAGAGTGCTCGTCACCTAGGTCCCGAAACTTTATGCAAATGCACATGCGCATATGCGTGCGTGCAGGAATATGCGGAAATATGCAGGAATATGCGGAAATATGCAGGAATATGCGGAAATATGCAGAGGCATGCAAACATGTCCTGAAAACCCCTTAAGGTGTGCGGAACCGATTCGTATCCAGACTGCAGATCACTACAAGAGAGAACGCGGCATTGTTGGGTGAGATTGGCAAGAAGCTTGTTTTTATTCACTCACTGGTTGCAGAGAGCAACCACGTACTTTTTCATGGTCTCAAATTCAAACCCTCTGCGATTGTCTCTGAGGAACGCTTTGTATCTTGTGCTGGCTGCTTCGACGCAGTTGCCCCCGCAGTCAGTCTGATCTCACAGCGAATGTGTGAGAGAAGGGCGTTGAGTAAAGGTGTGACACGAATGTCTGACACAATGTCTGGGAAGGCCGTTCGTGATAGTAGCATCATTTCTAGAAGCGGAGATTAAAATTCAAAGCTTCCAGACAGAGAGACTCCATATTGCGAAAGTTCCCGTGTCAGTCGTTGGTGTCCTTCGTCTTTGCAACACCGTGCACGTGATCATGTCTAAGACGGAACGGCCGTCCGACGCTCTCCTGAATCTAAACGAGCCCGGATTGTTCTCCTTGGATGGAGATGTGCTTGTTTGTGAAATGTGTTCCTGCGGGTTCCAGAAGCCGCGCAAATTCACCTTAGATCAGAACCTCAAGACCGAAAAACACAAGGCAGCCGTGCGGCGACGGCAGGACGCGGCCGAAAAGGTACGGCCGAGAAGGCCTCACGGAGGCTGGAAATTCGTCACGGATAAGTCTCTCTTCCGCTGACCTGTGCAAGGCGTTCGTGAAAGCAGATATTGCCGTCAAGAAACTCCATAATGGACACCTCAAGCACTTCCTTGAACAGTGGACAGGAGAACACATTCCGAGTCCGACATCCATCCGCGAAAACTATGTTCCTCGTTCATATGAAGAAACCCTGCAGGCCATCCGAGGGACCGTCGGATCCTCCACCATCTGGGTGTCAAACGACGAAACCACGAATTGCTGCGGCCGGTATGTGATTGCAAACGTGATTGTCGGCTTACTGAACCCGGACGGCCCCGGCAGGGGTTTCCTCCTGGCGTGCGAAAACCTCGCGACCACCAACGCGGCAACGGTGTCGCAGCTTTTCTGCAACAGCCTGCCCTTGCTGTGGCCAGGAGAATTCTACCACGACCGTGTCCTGTTGTTCGTCACGGATGCAGCGCCGTACATGACAAGCGCGGGCAAAACTCTACAAGGCTAATTCCCGAAAATGCGCCACGTGACGTGCGTGGCGCATGGTCTCCACCGTGTAGCCGAAGATATCAGACAGAAGTTCCCTGAAGTCGATCAGTTGATCGCAAATATGAAGAAAATCTTCCTCAATGCTCCTTCCCGCACGCAGGCTTTCCACGCAGCTCTTGACATTGCGCTTCCCCCTTCGCCGATTCTCACCCGATGGGGTATACATACGGGTCGAGGCAGCCATCTATCAGGCGGAGCATTACGAGGCGCTCAAAAATTTCGTATGTACTCTACTCGACCCTCACGACGCCGACGCCGTCAGCATCGCGACGGCAGCGGAACTACTGCAAAAGCCAACCATTGGATTGGATTGGATTTATTTGATCTTTTAATATGCACATATGATCCCTTTTCTTCAGGGGTGAGCTGTGTTGCGCTCACAGATCTTTTCTCTCCCATGTATTGAGGGTTGCCTTTGTCTTCCGAAGAGTCGTCTGGGTAGTGTTAGGCGAAAGTCCTATTCGGAGAGGAAACTCCTCTGGTGAGAATGTATCTTCCTCGCATCCTAGGACTATGCGTTTTTCAGTCTCCGTTGCTCCGCACTTCGAGCATAGGGTGTCGATGGAAGGGTCGTGGCTCCGTTGCCGCTTCTTGATGCTCAGCATTCCTGCTCTTGTGAGCGCCAAGAGTTGGCTACCGCGAGAATTATCGTACAGTCTCTGTTGGAGTCCTCTTGTCTCCTTGAACTGACGATAGATGCTCAATGTGGATTTAGATTCCATTCCTTCTTTCCATGTGGAATCTGCCTTTATTTTGCACCCTCAGTTTGAGTTCTTTGCGAAATGTGTTCCACATTGAGTGTGTCGATGTACTTCCGGTTAGCCTGAGGGACTCTAGATCGAATTGTATTCTCAGTTTCTTGAGTCTCTCAATCGATTTAAGTTAGTCATCTCTGCGGCTTCTAAAACAAGTTTTGGCCATCTGTTCGGGTCCATCTGGTTTATCCTCTCGAAGTATATCACTTTGCTGATGGTTTCCCTGGCGTCAAACGAACTCCAGCCGAGTTCACCTTTGATGAATTATTTGGCTATTGTGGAGTGGGGAATGCCAAGGGCCCATCTCCCCGCGTCTCGCTGCCTGACTTCGATGTGGTTTCTCAGTCTTTTTGGCATAGTTATGACTGTATTGCAGTACGTGAGTTGCGGTACGGCTGTAGCTTTCCAGAGAATTTCGGAGACTTCGAATCTATTGAAGCTCCAGAGGGTTCTCGCGTTGAGTCTCTGTATTGCTTGGTTGGCTTTTTCGGACAGATAGTCGTCGTCTGCCGATAAAACAAGTCCTAGATATTTGTAGGAATCCACCTATTGGAAGTCCCTGTATCTTAAGAGTTTTATCCTCGGAATGGTCGTTTGGTGGTCGAGAGAAGACCATGACTCCGCTCTTCTCAGGGTTGGATTTGATAGACATATCATCCCCAAATCTAGTTGTTACTTCTAGGAGCGCTTCCATATCCGCGATTTTGTTTGCCATCAAGATTAGGTCGTCGGCGAATAACAAACCTGGGATCTTGAAGAATTTCCTCTCTTTCGTGTCTCAGTGGTTGCCTCTCATCGAGACCCTGAAGCCGAGCCCTGTTGCCAGGAGTTCATTTTCTAGGTTCGCTATGTATAGGCTGAAGAGAGTGCTGGAGAGAGGACATCCCTGTCGAAGACCATCGGTGAAGGATATCTCGTCAGAGGTATGGTCCCCATGTTTGAGAAATACTCTTGTATCCTGGTACATGTATTTTAGGAATTCAACTAGTGGTGTGCTCATTCCTCTCTCTTCTAGAGTTTGCCACAGCCTGTTTCGGTCGATTTGATCGTAGGCTTTCGTGGCGTCTAGAAATACGCAGTAGAGCCCCTTTGTTTCAGTATTGGCCCTTGCGATCTCTATTGCAGTTGTCAAGATGAACACATTGTCATCTCCTCTGCGGTCTCTCCGGAACCCATTCTGCATTTCTGATAGCTGTCCCGTGTTTTCTGTCCATTCTTGTATATGTTTTCCCA
>NW_003805130.1:0-8190 GCF_000255335.2 Galendromus occidentalis | reverse complement strand
ATTTAAAGTTTAAGCCGTTGATCATTTGGAAAGCGCTGAATCGTCGCTGTTTCAAAGGCAGAAGAATGTTGAAACTCGGCGTGTTTTGGGAAGCCAATCCCAAAGCTTGGATGACGGGCGCAATCTTCGAAAAATGGCTCGATAAATTCAATGCTCGCATGCAGAGCCTGGGCGGGAAAGTTTTGATGCTAGTAGACAATGCTCCATGCCCATGCCATATTCGTCGCTCCATGAGCAACGTTCATCTGCTCTTCTTGCCACCAAATATGACGAGCAAGCTCCAGCCTTTGGAGCAAGGCATAATACAAGCTTTCAAACTACAATACAGAGGCTTGATGCTGCGGTGGCTTCTGACACGGATGCATGAATGTGAGAGCGCTACGGATCTCACGAAGAAAATCAACGTTCTTGAAGCACTCCCATGGGTGATCCTTTGATTGGGAAGGTGTACAAGAAAAGACCATCGTGAAGTGTTTCAAACATTATGGTCTCGGGCTCGATAAGGTGGAAGTGCCCGGGACCGATGAGGCGGAAGAATTGATATTCGAAACTTTGTTGCGGCTATCAGAAAAGGCTGACGTCTCCGATCCTTAATTTGAAGAAGAAATCCAGAGCCACGCCGACTGTCCAGGCTCCGAGCCCCTCAATGAGAAAGACGAAGCGGAGGACACTTGCGACGTGAGGTCCGCATCGTCCCAAGAGGCGCTCCTAGCGATCGAGACCTTGAAGTCTTTCGTATTCGCGGCGGGCGCGATGCCGTCAAATGCCTACGATTCTATCCTTGAGCGTAAGAGAGAAGTCAAGAACTTCATCTTGAACAACATTCAGGAGTTACTGCGTCAGACCGATTTACACACCTTCATGAGCAGGAATGACAAAATCTAAATACCTACAGTAAAAAGTGAGTGCACTCAGTGAGACCAAAGGCATGCCTCTTCATTCCGTGCTTATCCGAGGAGAAGGGGTGAAGGAGAGACAACTTCAGAGGAAAATGTCGTCAATCGCGTAAAGCGTTCACCTGAGTGATCGGTCCGCGTTTTGCTCTGACGGAAGGTGGACCTATTTGACAGGTTTCACTGTATTTGGCATCAGGTGCCTTCGAGCTGATGTGCGCCACTGGGATGCCTCCAAGTTGGCGCTCGCCACTGGGGCGTCTCTGAGTTGGCGCTCGCCATTGGGGCATCTTCGAGTTGGCATCTTTGACAGTGGCATTTGGCATCAGGGTTAGGCTTTGCAGCGGTCACAAACCGCAATTTTCGGCGGTTAGTAACCGCACGAAAACCGCATCAGATGGCCTCCATGTTTCTTTGGAAATTTATCACAAATTCAGCTTCCTCTACGCAAGCGGAGCCCTCTCTGTCTTGACGAAGACGGGTGACGATCCCTCGGCGAGGAAGCAAAACCAGGAAAGTGCCAAAATTGAACTACCTATTTCGCGGTCGAATGATCTTCCGATTCCGTTTTCGAATTCGGCGCAGGAGAGCGCGCTATGACGAGATGAACGTCGCCGCGCGATATCAAGACTTGGGCTTAGGAGTTGCATCTACGCTTCATCTACATGTACACACGTACATACATCCATTGTGTCGTTTTCAGAGGACAGAGCAAGGACTCTCTGAGAAAACAGGCTTTGTGAAACTCGCTCCTTGTTGTTGTATGTTCCAAGAGTCGGGGCATACGGATGAGCAGTATGTCTGGATTCGAAGGATCGAAAAAACTGAAAAGCTGGGTCTGAAAGTGGTTCGAGAAGAAGCCCATCGGTTCCCAATGTTCTAGGTGTCCTCGAGTGAGTGAACGGCGAAATAGTGTTCCGCACTTCCAGCGGGCAGCATGGGTCGACAGTATTCAGCGGTCTGATGTGTTCGTGTTTCTGTGATATCTGACGATTCCTGCCATTGAGTGAAAGCGATGGCCTTATCCTGTCGTATTTGATGTCGTGGGGACCTTCCTTGCTTGTGGAATGCAAACTACGTGAGCTTCTCTGGCCTGTTGAGAACAACTGAGTGTTTGGTATTTCGTCGAAAAAATATCTGCATTTCGTCGAAAAAATATCTGCATTTCGTAGTCGACCTTCAACTTATCGAGATTAGCTTCTCGGACTCTGAAGAGCGACAGGACGACGGGTGCTTTGATCACACATTTGAACAGACAGCACGGAATTTCCGTCAAGGAGGAGAAGACTCCGACGAATCCGTGATCGATGAAGCCTCTCGTATCAACTTCGACATGGACGAGGACGAGATGGAGACGCCTCCTCGGTCCGAAGGGATCTCAGGGGAATGAACCCCGCAAAAAAGAAGAAGCGGCTAGCCTTGGATGAATACTTCGTAGCTGAACATACTATCAAGAGTGAGGTGCTCAGCTTGATCTGCGAATCTAATCTGAGCATTAATCAAGTCGTGACTTCTGCTGCGCTCAGGAGAACTCTGAGCCGAGCTTACCCAAAAGATCCACCGTTACCGAAATCGATCGCAAGCATAAGGAAGATGCTGACCGACGAGGCGAGCAGAGTCAGAAATCGTTTCCGGAGGGAGCTCAGACGAGTCAGAGAGAAAGGTGAGGACTTTCCTCTGAAGCATTTTTTCGTTTTCCCCTATCACGGCGAGATATCTGAAGTCACTGGCTCATACTTACTCTCTCAGGCGTAAGACTGTCCCTCTCTCTCGATGAAGCGACACTCATCGGAACGGACAGATACGTAACCCTCAACGTTCACTGTTACGGCCTGATTTTCGGCGACTCGAACATTGCGCCCCTGGGCCTCATAAGGGTGAAAGAATCAGCTGCAGGAGAATATTTGTGCCAAATCATCAGCGATCGACTTCGTATCTACGATCTATCCGATAAGGACATCGTAAGTGCGGGCTCCGATGGAGCGAGTAACGTTCTGAAGGCCGTCAATCTCCTCGGTCTCAAGCAACAGAAGTGTTTCGCACATGGGCTGGATCTCGTCGTTAAGAAAGCTATTTACGGAGCTAGAGCGACAGCATTCGACGTGAGAATGCTCGACGAATTCGATTTGACTGGTGAAGACGACGCTGACGGCTCCGATGCTGGCAACTCCGACGCAGGCGGCTCCGGCGCTCAATGCGACGCCGAAGGATGTGTGACGGATGGAAGCGGAGATGGTTCCGGCTAGAGCAATGCGGAAGACGACCAAGAATCTAAACCGGAGCGCCCCATTTGGCCGCGACCGTTTGGCCGCGGAACATTCCGCAGCTGGGGAGTCACCCAGCCGCTTCGGCACCCTTCGCCGTACACTTATGGCGCCACGAAGTCCAATCCTGGTCTTGATGCCGACTCAGATGGGATCACTTTGTTCTTGCGGTTCATCAGAGTATCCTCCGTTCGAGGATCTCCCGACCGGCTCAGAGATCTTAGGTCTCTTAATAACTACGGCATTTCTTTGATCTCACGAGAGTCCTCCGAGAGAAATCTTTCCGATCAACATGATCGCTCGGAGTTATCGCTATGTAACATATTCCATGCTCAACAGCCGCTCTGATAGTGATAACGAGGAGTCGGTCTGTATGGTGAAGATACAAATTCTATCTATTACTATGATTCATATTTCGTTGTTCCTGATGCGGAGTGTAGTGTTCTCTAGCCCTTTAGGCTAGGATGGCTGGGATGACACGTTAGATTGACACAAGAGGTCCAGGGCGAGTGGACGACGTTTATTAGGAACAGTTGGGCTTGTATTAATGAACGGATGGTGTCCGTCAGATAGCGACGGTACATTGGATATCACATCCCTCTTCTAAGCACCTGATTATAATTTTACAAGGATGGCCACCCTTTCGGTTCGGGGTATGAACAGTGTTTTCGCGGTGGGGGTGAGCTTATGTATATGCCGAGCGATTGGTCGGGGCGTCGCCTGCTTTGGCGTCTATTTCTGCCCTGCCTCACGTTCCCTTCTTTCTGCGATTCGATTTGATCTTCTTATTTCTATCTCCACCGGTTTCTGGCCAGCGTCAGTCTGATGCTCTGGCTGCGGCGCTTCGCTGTCGGTCGTCTTTTCCGGGTCTCGGTCCGACACGGTCTCTTCTGGTGGCACTGGTCTCAGCATTACTCGATTGCGACGGGATTGTACCCCTGTTTTCGTGTCCTTCACTAAGTAGGAGCGCGGCTGTGGCAGAACCTGGAGGACGTTCCCCGCCTCCTACACGTTTTCTTGTGGGTGGTAGGATTCTTACTGTTTGGTTCTGCGTCAGCGGCGGAAGGATCTTCGCTCCGCGGTCATAGTACGATTTGCTTTGCTTCTTCTCTCGCTCGAGTTCGTCCGTCACAATTTGCGGGGGTATGACCCGGGGTTGGAGGTGGATCGGCGCGACTGGTAAGGCCTTCGGGCCTGCCTCCCCATGAGTCTCTGCATCGGTGAGCCGAGTATCTGGTTTCGCGGGACATTCCTCCACTCTAGGACTGCTGCGAAGAACTCTGGCGTTCCATATGGGTGTTTCTTCAACAACTTCTTGGCTTCTTGTACGGCACGCTCCGGCGAGGGCATTTCCTCTTGGGTGGTAGGGGGAGCTCGTGGTTTGTTTTATTCCATTTTGCTGGAGTAGTTCTTGGAGCCATGCTCCGACGAATTGTGGGCCATTGTCTGACCTCAGTTCGACTGGGAATCCGAAGTGCGCGAACGTCGCAAACAGCGCGCGGGCCACCTCTTTCATCGTTGTGGATCGCATCTGTGTGATCTCCCAGTAAAAACTGTATGCGTCGACCACGACGAGGTACTGCTGTGTGTCGAACTCGAAGAGGTCCATATAGGATGGTGTGCCACGGTCTCGGCGGGTGGGTGTGGAGCACATTGGCTCTCGGGAATTAGCCGGTTTGTCGCGTTGGCATTGCTGGCAGCGGGCCACGAGATTCTCGATGTCCGCGTTCATGGTCGGCCAGTAGACCGTTGTCCTCGCTCGTAGTTTCATCTTCGTCATCCCAGTATGTGGGTAGTGGAGTTGGTTGAGTACCTCACCTCGCATATGCTGGGGAATGACGATTCGGTTCGACCTCATAATCAATCCCTGCTCGATGTGCATCTCATCGCGGTACGGCCAGAATTCCTTTATCGTGTGGGGAACTCTGCTTTTGTCTTCCGGCCATCCCTCTGACATGAGATCGCCGCCTTGAGCGTTCGCATTTGTGCATCCTTTTCGTGTGAGCTGATGTATTCCTGGAGCCTATGGTCTGCCACGGGTAGCGTGCTCAAGGACGCGATGTTCGGGAGATCCTCCAGCTCATCTGGGGCCGGGTTCCTGGAGAGGCAGTCTGCGACATGGAGGTTCTTGCCGGGAATATATTGGACATCGATGTCGTACTTCTGTAGGGCCATCCTCATTCTTTGAAGCCTTAATGGTACCTGATGTAGTGGTTTCTGCATTATCATCTCGAGGGGTTTGTGGTCGCTCTCCACGCGGAGGTTCTTTTGCCCAAAGACGTAATAATGGAACTTGGTGCATCCGAACAGGATCGCGAGCATTTCCTTCTCGATTTGTGCGTATTTTTTTTGGGTCTCTGTAAGGGTTCTGCTCGCGTAGGCTAGCGGATGTGTTCCCTCGGAGTCCTCCTGCAACAGTACTGCTCCGACTCCGAACTGCGACGCGTCTACCGATAGCACAATCGGCAGTGCCGGATCGAAGTACCTGAGCACGGGGGCGGATGCTAGCGCTTCTTTTAAACGTTCGAAGGAACGCTGCTGTGGTTCCTGCCAAACGAAGCAGGTGTCCCTTCTGAGCAGCTCCCTCAACGGGGCCGTGATGTCGGTGTATGAATCGATGAATGACGAGACGAAATTCGTCATGCCGAGGAACCCTTGGAGTTTTTTGAGGCACGTAGGCACTTTTATCGAGCGTATGTCGTCGATCCGACTTTGATCAACGCGAATGCCCTGCTTATCGAAGATCACTCCAAGGTACCTAACGGATTCCCTACCGACCTTGCACTTTTGCCTGTTGAGCACCATTCCCGAATCCACGCATCGTCTGAGAACCGTTTCCAGGCGGCTGTCGTGTTCCTCCTTCGATCTCCCCCATACGAGTATGTCGTCTACAACTACGCAGACGCCATCGAGGTCGGCGAAGAGGTTGTCTGTCAGCCTCTGAAATTCATCTGATGCGTTGATTATACCATATGGCATTTTAACGAAGCGGAAGCGTCCCCATGGGGTGATAAATGTGCATAACAACGAGCTTGATTCATCCAGCGGAACTTGCCAGAAGCCTTCATCGGCGTCGAGGGTAGAAAAGACTTGCGCACCATTTAGTTTCGACGCGATCTGCTCTAAGCGCTTCGTCGGATGCGGTCCTCTCTCGATTTGCTTGTTGAGGTGAGTTGGGTCCAGGCATACTCTCATCTTCCCGTTGGCCTTCCTCGCTGTTACGATATTGCTGACGAATTCAGTCGGCTCAACGACGGGCACGATGACTTTTTTCGCGAGCATCCGGTCAAGCTCCGCCTTTACCTCGCTTTCGATCGCTAGCGGTATTCGGCGACACGGATTGACGAAGGAACGGTAGCCAGGTTTCAGCCGGATCGAACATTGGTGGTTTCTGATGGTTCCGGCACCTGTGAACGCCTTCGGGAACTGCTTCATACACCGGTCGAGCTCTGGGTCCACTTGAGTTGAGATCTCTGAAATTCTTGCGATCAGGTTGAGATTTTCCGCTGCATCCCTCGCAGCGTTGGCATGACTCTTTCTTCGACTATGAAGAAATTCTCCTGAGTCGATATGCCATTGCAGCTCAACGTGAGGATTACAGTTGATTGAGATGTGTACCTGTCGCCGAAATATGAGACCAACCGACTGTTGCTCGGGTACAGTTTGTACGGTTTGCAGCCAGCCGCTTTCAGGTGTTGCATGAAGGCGGCGGGGAGTACCGATACGTCGGCTCCTGTATCTAGTTTCACCTTGACTGCTTGCCCTTGGATGTCGACTACTTGGTCCCATTTCTTCGACTTCATCGTGGCTTCGCGGTGACGCACTTGGCAGAGGGTGAAGTCGTCATCATCTGAGTCCTGTTGGACGGACCAGACTTTGCTGGTGCTCGCGGTTCTCTGGGCGCCCCGCTGCTGGTAGGGTGCGCGATTTGGTTGGCTCTCTTCGAATCGCCGGCTTTGTGGCTTCCGAGTGTTTGACGCTGATCTGCATAGTTTCGCGTAGTGTCCCTTCTTGTTACACTTGCTGCACTGCTTGTTTCTTGCATAGCACAAACCGCTTTGATGTGAATAGCCGCACCTTCCACACGGCTGTGTGTTGACAGCGGCAATGTTGTGACAGTTGTGATCGCCGGGGTCGTCGTTTTCTTGATTGTAAACATCGTCGTTCGCATGGTGCGCATGCACTGCCGCGATGATCTCTGTTGGTCGCTGAGAGCGGTTGATTTCTAGCGCGTTCTGCGCTCCCAACTCTGCGCTTCTGCATCTAGTCACGACGTCACTGAGGTTGAGGTCCTTTGCGAGAAGGGTTTTCTGTAGGGCTTTGTCGAACAGGCCGATGATGATCCGTGACTTTATCAGTCGATCCGTCATCTCGCCGAACTTGCAGATTCGGCTCTTTGAGCGTATCTTTTCGTAGTATGAGTCGAAACTTTCGCCTCGCTTCTGGTCCATGTCTCGGCTGAAGAATTTAAAGTCCCGGAGGGTTTGCGTCACCGTAGCTGTGCACCTTTCTTCGATGCGATCCATGATTTCCTGGGGGCTGGATTCGCGAAACTCGATTTGCTTCATATCCATCCAGGTCCTCGCGGCTTCGCCCAGGCACATGAGCAACATCGCGCGTCGGTAGGCTTCGGGTCTGGCGGCGAGTTCACTGATTGTCTCGTAAATCTCGAAACTTGTCTTGAAGAATCTCCATTCCTCGACCAGGTCATCTGCCGACGTATCGAACGATCGCGGCGGCGCCGCAAGAACGTAGCCTCCGCCGCCCGTCGCGTTCGGCATGAGCGAGGTAGCCATTCCGCCGGCGGCCGCCTGCTGCTCTGCTTGGTGCGACGTACCAGGGTTCTGTTTCGACTTCTGTGGATTGCTCCCTTGTGCCGGTGTGCTTTCGTCGTCACTGTGTTGTAGGACCATGCCTGGGCTTGGGTAGGAACACGATTTCTGACACCATGTAGCGCTCTCTAGCCCGTTAGGCTAGGATGGTTGGGATGACACGTGAGATTGACACAAGAGGTCCAGGGCGAGTGGACGACG
>NW_003805129.1:97090-173225 GCF_000255335.2 Galendromus occidentalis | reverse complement strand
TGCGAATGTGATGAGTAAGTATCTGCTTCTTCGAGCTATTAGTCATCGAATGCAGGATCGTGAGGAGCTCGAGACATTAGGAGTTTGGGAATTTTATTTTAGTGTCTCTCGTTTCCTGAGTAGTACGAAAAGTCTTCTCCGGACGGTTTTCGGGGAAATTGGGCCCTTAGGAGGCCACATCGGTCTGAACTGAGTTATCTATCAACTTCAGCGTCTTTAAGTACGGCGGCAGAAGTGCGAACAGACAGCTTCCCAAAACGAAATCCATCTCCTGACGGACGGAGATTAGCCTTTTATATATAGGGGGGATCATTTCAACTCCGATCCCTCGAGACTGACTCGGAGGGGAATACTGCTGAAGCTTTCACTCCTCAGTGTCTCGGGATCCGAGATATCAGGAAGATACTCCTCAACTAAATCTGTGCTTCTGCCTCCGCACTGTCTCTAGAAGACGCCGCCGCCGATCTTCGCGCTTTTCGCTTAGAAGCCATCGATGTTACCTATTAGAGGGGATGTTGAGACTAACTTTAGAATAGCTACACACATTCTTCTAAGCCAGGGCTCCCCGAACTAGGGGGACGCGTCTCCTGGGGGAGACGCGGGAGAAATCTAGGGGAGACCCTTAGGGTTCCGAGAATTCCCGACCGACCTGATTTCAAGTTTCTGAAAGCTTACCAAGCTCATTACTACTGTACTCCAAGCTTATAATCATTGTACAATTAAAGGATGAAGCCGTGTGTACGGATAAAACGGCACTGCGGCATGTCTAGGTCGAAACCCTATATTCTCAGATATTCGATGACCCTCGGGGAGACGCGAGCGCTCCTCAACGGGCGGGAGGGAGACGTAGGAGAAGAAAATTTGAGAATCGCTGTTCTAAGCTAAGCTTTCTGTCGTATCTATTTCGGTAAACCTCGACTCCGTACTGTGCTACGTGTCAGAGGCTCCAGCTCTGACGCATGTCAGAGGCTCAACTCATCAGGCCTCTCTTCCGATTCCGTATTTAGTACCCATATGGAAATCGTAGTCGATACCTTAAAAACTGAGCCTCTTAGAGACGGTCAACCTACTCATATATAAGACGACTCTTTCACGACTCTAATGAAATCACTGTGGTGTGCTCCCATCTCAACCTCCGGTTGTCCTCTCTGAGTTCGTACGTGCCCCGCGGATCTACCGAACCTAGCCTTCAACCAATCTAGGAACAAGAATAACTCAAGAAAAATTCGATAGCTCGAGATGGTAAAAAGCATTGGTATTGGTATTTATTTATCCTCATTTAAGTTTCTTTAAATGACACTTCCACTTCAGTGGCGACTAGTCTCAGCCGATATTGTTAGTTTCTTCCTCCCATTGCTGTAGGAGTCTCTTGGTGTAGCGTATCATCATCGAGGGGGGATCTCTGTCGAGTCCCAGTCGTTTCAGTATCTCCTCCTCCTCGAAGGATGCTTCGTTGCATTCGCAGATGACGTGGCCTATGGTTTCCGGTACCATTCCACATCTGACACATGTGGAATCCAGTCCCGGCTCGGAGTAAGATCTGTTGTTCCTCGTCCTCAGCATCCCTGCTCGACTAACAATAAGTGCCAGTAAGGCGGACCCTCTGCTGATGTCATAGGGGTTCTTAGCTACCCCTCGTTCCGTCGCATTTGTCCTGTATCGGGCCAGGCTAGTTTTCAGTCTCATCGAGTCTTTCCACTTGCTTGTTTCGACCTCGCGAATTCTTCCGTTACTCGCTCTGTCGAGAATTCCGTGGAGCGGTTTTCCTTCTTGCGTGAAAGCTAACGTGATGTCGTCACATTTGAATTCACGCTCCAGCTCCTGCAGTCTCCGATTGGCCTTTGTCCTAACTCCGCATTGATCCGTCATATTCACTATGGCCTCCGGCCATCTGTGGTCGTGCATGGATTTCACTCTGTTAAAATATCGCAACTTACTTTGGGCTTCTCGCGCCCTGAAAGATGACCAGCCCAGTTCTCTTGTGACGAATTCCGTTGCCACTTTGCTGCCGGGGATCCCAAGAGCGTACCTTCGCGCCTCGTTCTGTGCTGTTGATATTTTGTTCTCCAGAGTCCGTGTCATTACTGTTACCGCGTTAGCGTAGGTGAGCGCTGGTACGGCTACCGCCTTCCATAGGGTCTTGGAGATTTCGAACCTGTTGAACCTATTCTGATCGAGGGACACTTCCGATAGAATGTCAGTTTACTCGACGCCCGCAGTTTATTGGGAAGTGCGTCTCCCCTCTCTCCGTTTTCCTCCAGTGCTGAACCCAGGTCAACCGCGATCGTCGGGTTTTGGGGGCGAGTTGCGGCTCGCCTTCGATTACTGAAACTCCCGGCTTTTTGTGTCCGTATTCTAACGGTGGTCCCGTCACAGACCGGTGCTTCATGTACACCGCGTGAAACATGCAAGTAGGTATTATTCTGGGTCCCCATTCTTCTCCTTCATAGCCATCGTTATCGAGAGAAGATTATACGCATCTGCCTTATCGAGTACAGAATTG
Source organism: Galendromus occidentalis (assembly GCF_000255335.2). Lineage (NCBI taxonomy): Eukaryota > Metazoa > Arthropoda > Arachnida > Mesostigmata > Phytoseiidae > Galendromus > Galendromus occidentalis. Next base: position 170,722 of record NW_003805129.1, on the reverse strand, counting down.
AGTTACCGTCCCTGAATATCCGACCGTTTTCGACATCGAGCAGTCGCGGACCTATCAAGTGAAGCATCTCTCTACAAGCCTCTCTCGGAACTCCGAGCAGATGCTTGCCATTACGAAGAGTGATACACTCGTCATGATTTTTCTTAGCCATCAAGAAGTATTCCATCAATCTGAGAGCGTCCGAGCCGGTGAAATTCTTCGCCAGAGATAACTCTCCTTCCTCGGAAAGCACGCCGAAAGTCAAACACCACACCACACAAAGCTTCTGACCAATTTCGTAGAACGTGGACGCAGGCAAACTGTACTTTGTAGCAAGATGAACCAGAGTGTCTGTCCCACAGGCAGCGACGATTTTCGTTGTTAGGACGTTCTGCCGCACGGCTTCCACTGGATTGAGTTTCTTGGTGCCCTTGCAAGGATCGAAGCGAGTCGTGTCGGAGGGGATTCCCTTGGGTGTTCGTTGCGCTTTCCTTTGCAGAGGTCTTTTTGAAGCCCCCTCGAAAACACCGAGAAGCGTGACGCAGACCATGAAAAAAAGACCGCTGTGGATGTGCCTCAGCGGACACATGTTGAAGCTCCAGCGGAGCAATACAAGGTTTGCGGTCAGGATCAGACGCGTCGAAGAAATTGTTGTGGAAGAAAGTCCCCTTCCTTGAATCTCAAAGTTCTCGAATCGACGAATCTGCCGTTGTTTGCTCAGCGTGGCTTCGCCTGCGTAAATATCCACGAATTCTGATTTTCGCTGACGTCTTGGGACAAAGAACAGCGCTGTCATCCCTCTCTCTCTCGGTAGCTCCTCGTGTCATTGAAGTTTATCAGAGGGTTTCCTTGCCATACTCAGCCCTCATGACTCAGAAATGATGATCACTGATCAGTTGTGATGTCCGTCGTTCTCCGAAATTCCAATCAAGAAGTGAAGTTCTTGCAAGCAGCCTGGTCGGTCGAGGGGCAGGGCGGTGACACAGGTTCACATGTTCGACATGAAAACGAGACAACTTCCCCTGTCAACGAGCACTAAAGCTCTGCTCGTGTCCGGCCGTGATGTGGGGCTCGGGAAACATGACTGACCGGCTCCGCCGGAATTCCGCGCCTCATGTGAGAGGCCGACTTACAGAATGTTCACCGATCGAGGCTCACCATGACCTTGCACGGCACGAAAGTACATACTTCGATTGGATGGAATCCCATGACAGGGTTCAGATAAGTGTCTATCCCTTCCCCGATGACGCTTGATAGCCACCGCGAGAGGTCGAAGCTCCGTTTCTTTAAGGGGATCGATCAGGGAGCTGGCTCGCAAGCTGTGGGAAGACGCTCAATGGGTATCTCGGAGTCGATGATATTTTGACGGAAGGACATTCTTGTTCCGAAGGAGACGATGTCCGCGGGGAAATCCGGACGCGGAGCAGGCCTCAGCCAGCCCTCGGCTCGTGCTCGTGCTGTTCAGATCTCGCTGCCAAGACCGAAAAAATTCTCGCAGGTAGTGTCATGACTCATGACTCATGACACTACCTGCGAGAATTTTTTTTGTCGTGACTCATGACACTACCGTGATAGGACGTGAAACTCATCTTCATGGTGTCATCCAACACCGTTATCGTCTGTTTTTGTCGATTGGTTCCATCGCGACAATTGAACGATTGCGAGGGCCGTACGTCAAAGATCACAATACATATATAGTTTTTTTGAGAATACGTTGGTGAGCCTGAAGGTGCCATACAGATGAAACTCTTCCCAGAGTTTCCAGTATAGCAATCGGGAATTCTCTCATGCTTATCAGAACGGAAATATCATCATTCGGAAAATCGGGCCCGAACCATATGCAGCTCCTTAATACTCATCGATTGATATACTAGACTAGGATCCCGTGCGCGACGCACAATCAAGGAACATCTACCGCACAGCTGACCAGAAATCGTTCCATAAAAACGGCGTGCATACATGTATATGATCAGGATGGATAACACGCTATTTCTTTCTAAATAAAACATTCTTCGGAACTTGAGAGCCTGATCCTCGAGTTGCGCAGGGGGACCAAAGACACTAGCTTTGGCTTGTAAGTCGAATCAGCGTTGAAATCCAATGTTCATAGGCTCTGGAGACATATTCATCAAGTAACCGCGGAGATTATCAGTATGATTGGAAATGGAGTCGTAAGGGCTCTTAACATTCTCAGATTCATTTCAAACTCGAATAGAAGATTGTCCCGTAAATTGCCTGGCTATCGATACAATCCAAAAAAAATTCTGTGCACAATTAAGAAAGTTCTAGCCTCTCAAAAGCGGCGTTAAATCGTCACATGAAGGACGAAGTACATTGAACGCGCCCCCCAAGTCGAAATTAAAGACGTTTCACGTCAAAATCGGAAATTCTCCGGAAAACTCTGGGAAACGGACGAAGCGGTAAAAGAAGGACGTCTTCTTTTACATCACAAGTCTACTAATGAACTGATGACCTACCTTCCTCACGCGAGTCGAATATTCGGCTCATCCGAATAGCTGTGGCGTTGATTACCCGATTGATTTTCCAGAGCCGCTGCTCGCTCTGAAGCTGAGTCCTACAATCCGACTGGCGACACCGAGTGCCATCTGGTTTTCCTGACTCTTTCCATTCACTGAAACGGTATTCTACGACATCATCCGTGAGAGAGGTTTCTCGACAGGTCCGAAAAATACAGTCGGGGAATATGATGAGGATCAGAGTATCGATGGGGGGCGCAAGCTGAGTGAAGGGAGTGAAGGGTGTGCATTCAAGTTCCAAATACTCTTGGACATGGGCAGGCATCATATCCAGGATTGTATGAGCCTTGGATACAAGACACTGATAGGAACCGTGGACGGAACGGTTTGGAACACAGACTTTCATCGCCTACTGTTTGTTCATTGCGAATGAAACCTGGTTCAGTCTAATGAGACAATATCCCACTATGGGAGCCTAAAACAACGAAAGTCTGCACGGCCTTTGTCGCGTCGACCACCGCAGGATTTTGCAACTCAAGAGACTAGCCAAAGAAAGGCCAAGAAGATGAATTGCTGGAACGCGTTCCAATAAGGGTACGGGAAGAAAAGGTTGTCAGGAGGTCCCAGCGTACAGAACCTCGTGCGCGGAAACGACGTCCCATCACATGGAACGCCGCTCGGGACCGGTATTTTCCCGCGGACTTTCAGGAAGGTTTCGGCTCGCTCCTGCGAAGAGAAACATGGATTTGCGCGAGGCTCATTGCGAGGTGAAAAAAGTCGGTGATCACGGCTGCTGACAGAAAATGTATTTCGAGCTCTCAGGAGAGGATGTTCGAGCAAGGAATCCCTTATTCCTGACTCTGAGTAGCCTTCACGGCTTGGAATTGCAGATGGAGATGAGTTTGACGTATTCTGGATCAGAGCATCGAAGGACGCTGACGGAAACCAGACTACTTGCATGTTTTTCCGGGGCTCGGAGGAGTACTGGATATGTCGAAAGCAATGGAATACGGTTAGGGATCTGATATACTACTGCGCAGACATTCCCCTCGCTCTCCGGCATTCCTGAAAAGACCGGGAGCCGATATTGAATACGAGACGTTCATTTCCAGCGACCCATCGTCCACAAACCATCGTCGATGCGATTGGTTGAAACTGCCTGTAGTGAGGGAGAGCGAGGGAGGAATACGAAGCCGAGGCCCTCTGTATGACTGTATTGGACAATGAGAATTCTTTTGTGTTTTGAATAGGCGCACACTGAGAGACAAAGCCGAGCGAGAATTCGAGGCTCATGAAAGACTAAGGAAACTTTCAGGGAAAAGGATGGTCATAAAGATTCCTCGGAAAGGGGAGCTCCTCGGAGTGTCTCGAGTTTTACCTCGGACAATTATGTCGCATCTGAGTTCAGCTCATACGGCACGTTTCCTCTTACCAATTTCGAGCACCCAAATGTATCTCCGATCAACCTTGCGGACAAACCCCTGGCATTCGAGCTCGAGCCCCGCTACTTTCTTGGATCCCGGCTTCGAATTTCCATGAATCGAAAAGGAAGAATGTTTCTCACTGATTGTGATAATTGTATCAGCGAAACCCATGTGTCTCCCTCTGTACCCTACGCATTCCGAAGGCTTGCGCATGTCGCTTGATTGTGAACGCGCTCTGCTCGTATGGAACGTTCAGAATCCACCGGCAAGAGCAGGCCTGCGCGAGTCGCCGCGCGGCTCTGCGCATTCTTGTGCCCGGTCGATTTTCGAACGCTCTACGTACTCAACAACGCTGCCCAGATCGGAGATCTGTTCCTCCGCTGTAAGGACCGGGCCGCATTGTGTCAATATTCGGTAAAAATTCCCCGGAAGGGGGAACGAGATTATTTGTTTCCCCTTCCAAGTCTCCTGAGCTCGTAGGGGCCTCCGGGAGGGCCCCCTCCCGGATCATCCGCGGTGTTCCCCGTCATCCCTCGCACCTTATTCCGATGTCTGGCTCCGTATCGATTACCCCCGATTCAGCAAGGTGTTTCCCCCCTCGAAACCACTTCAGGGCTCTTCTTCCGGCCTCAATCCTCGCTGACCTCTTTTCCTTCCTCCTCTGCATCATACTCTGTTATCCCTCATCGGCCTGCTGCCCGCGTCCCCCTTGTATTTCCTTGTGCCGTTCGCTCCTCTCTTCAGATTCGTCACCAGATTCGACGCTTCAACCATCGATACTATTAATTTCAAAATTTTGAAAGCACTTGTGATTTCATATAATATGCGCCAGAACATCAGGACACTGGACCAGGGAGAGGAAAATGCTTGATCACCTCGCAGAAACACCTCAAGAGTGGCAGAGCGTGTCACATAACGGAACGTGTGAGCAAAACCGAGAGGACAATATCTCGTCTCGAACAAGTGAAACTGCGAGCGTCGCAAGAGGGGATACCTCGGGAAAAGACACGTCAGATCTTCGAATTTCCGGATCGCCCCACCCGAGCATTCGCGCCGTTTTGGGGGGAAATCGGCGAGCGGCTCGTAGGCCACCTTCAACGTTTCTCATCCTGCTACCACGGATCGCGTCGAGCATGGATCTGCGATTGAAGCTACCAGTTTAAAGCATCATCCTGACGTAATTGCGTGTGTCGTCGGATCAAGTGACTCGATTCGGCGTGCTCAGCGAGAACGACGCGAAAGAAGCCCTAGAGACGTTAAGGGTCGATTCTTAGAATTATTTATATCTTCTGCTCACTCGGCCACTCCGACCCCCCTCCGTCGCGAGTCTCCCTCGAGAAATAATGTACCCCAATCCAACGAGAGATCGTGGACTACCCTTCGGCTGACTGCCTTAGGAAAATTCTTTTTTTTTGAATGTGGATCGATCTATTGTGGGAGAAGATCTGCGAGCGATTAACTATTCCGTTGACTTTCCTCGGGAGGGAATCAGAGCTCTCCGTGTTCCTGACCAGACTATAGAAACGCCCGGGATAGGTCATGCCTGCTCGGAAAAATCTTCAGAGCAGCTTTACTTGCGTACCCACATACGTGCCGACGGCTTTCCTTCAAAGTTCACAGGTATACAACCCGACGATGTAGTGAAAAGATTGTGGAGTGTAGGTGTGACCGTAAAGGCGGAAGAACGCGGTTTCATCAAAAATGCCTCGTCAATGGGCTATGTACAATAGCCATGAAGTTGGCAAGGTTTCCTCCGCGTCCGTCTGTAAGTCAATATTGTACTTATGTACAAGTCTGTCTGTTTGTCCGTCTCTTCGATAGCGCTTCAGAGTTCTGTACCCTACGAGCGAACCACCGAAGGAGCCACGATAGAGAATACGGAGACAATGACGCTAATAAAGCGCTCGAGCGAAGCCAGGCCCTCGGCTCACCACACCCTAGCTTCGGAAGGTTGGACACACGGCGCGGAAAAAAATGATGAGAGAAAATATTTTCAACCACGGCAGCCACCACAGAACCATCCGTGGTCAGTGAATCAGTTAAGTGCGACCGCAGGCAGCGGCCGACATCCTTCAGCTTCGGTGAAATCGTCGTCCGACTTCGACGCGAAAAAGATGCGAGTCATCCCTATCAATAGGAAATTTGATGTTTGTTTGATAGCGAATCGTCCGCGGCGTCAAGGATTATACGCTACGGTCCGAACCTCTCTGACCGTTCAGTCGCTGTCGTGTAGCAAGCAACATTTTCGTGAACTCAATCCGAATCATGTGAGTGATTTCCTCTCTGAGGTCCTTATCAGTTTTATATCACCGTCAGAACGCCCCCTTCCATCATCGCTGCGGATAGTTGACATGATACGGGACGTCCGCCGGCAGCCGGGTGTGCCGTCAACCTGTGGCCAGGTATCGGCAGATGGCGCAGATCTGGCGGTAAATTCGCCACCATAACCGAAGTGTATTCCAAAAAATCGCTAGCAAACTGAGGGAAAAAAATCCGAAGCAAGAGAAAACAGATCTTGGAGCACAACCACTAGCGACGTCAGGCCGGTGCAAACATTCATGCAGGAGATAGGAAGGTTGAATGTTGTTGAATTCATCATGGGCTCGAGGGGACCGCCTCCGAGTTTTCCCAGCCCAGCCGGGTTCCGCCTCCTCTGATCGTTCCCATGAGCCTCGGAGCATTTGAGCATACCGGAGATAGATTCGCAATCCCCGGTAATTTACTGCGGCAGAAGGTGACTTCTATCGGAGTTGAGCAATGTTTATGAATAATATGGGAGAGTCTCTAATTTTTAGCACCTCCGGTTTGATTGCTGTCGATATCATGCTCGAGGGATGGGTCAAACCAAAACACCTACGTTCCTCCGTAAGACACAGAAAAAGTTATTGATTTGATTTCTGTAGGACCCGTTCGCTGTCACCTCCTTTGAAAGGCGGCCTGTCAACTCCCCGAATCGGAGGAGAATCGGTCGGTGGAACCGTGGGTCTGTCGGGCGCTCGGGAATCGACAAGCGAGGAAAGCTATAGATGACCGACACCGAGCAAGGGGAGAAGGACCAGTCGTCGTTTGTTCGAGGCTTGCGGTGGCAGCGGCCGCGGTGGTTTCGCACTCGCCCGCCTTGGCCATCGCTCGAGAATGACGTCGGGAGGGAAGGACGACGCTTTTCCTTCTCGTATTGTTCACTGCTGATCCTACAGCAGCTGCCGGCGGTCACCCGACGACGAGCGAATACAATAGAATGTCCTGGAGCTGGCAGATCTATCTGCTGCTCGCTCCTCGGTCGACTCTCCTTCGTTTGCTCTGGCGGTTCTCCTCTTCCTCTTTCCGAATCTTCTTTTATCGTAGGCTCACTCCTTCGCCGAGTCAGGACTCATTCACCATTCAGGACGAGTGAGGAGCGGCCGACGCCGGCCGGCAGCAGCCGGAGTCGTCGTCTAGCGCCCTCTGAATGAGAGAACGCAGACGATCAAAGAAGAGAGGACCCCGATGGAAAAAGAGTTGATGAGCACAAGAAAGGGAATGAAATTGACCTCGATCCCCTCGGCGTCGATCCTAGGGATTTGAGCAAAGGCTTCACGAGGTCGTACTTCTCGGCTTCGATTTATCGGAAAATCGCGAGCTTTCTAGCTGGAAGCAATCACTTTATCTATCTTCTTCTGGGGGAGATCGTACGTTTTTTCACGTGTCCATATCATGTCACAACTTAATCCGCCATGAATATCTCTCACAGGAAATACCCCGTCCGATGTGAGGTCCGTCGTTCGCAGCGGGTGTATCGGTCGGCTTGTTTGGAGCGGGCGCCCTTCCGATACCCGTATTGAAAAGCGACTAAGTCTCGACGTAACGATGCATTGTCGTGGGTTTCTGATGGATTGCAGGTTCGGCTATCATCGAAGCCACGATCAGAATTCTCCCCTCATTTCTTTTCATGAGCTGTTTCCACCTTTCCGGGCGGCGAGTCATAGTCCGGGGGTTAATGGCCCAGGATGAGCCGTCATCCCAAGATCGGACACCTTCCGATGGTTTTCAAACTCAAGGCGTAGGTGTCCCGGCTCCTTCGCTCCGCATGGATTGCGAATAGACTGATCAGCACTGCCTCAATTTCGTTCATTTCACAAACAGTATTTAACGCAACTTCGCCGAAGGCACCGTCAGATTGAGACAAGATCACGTCGGTTGTGTCTGTCGTCCGTTTATATTTACGAAAAAATGTCCCAGAGGTTGCTCTTAATCGATGTTCGGAATCAAACCTGTCGCAAGATGTGCAATTATTTTAAAATCCACAAAAAAATGGAATCAGCGATTCATTCGGACGACGATCAAATAGACCAGTCCGGCGCGCTTGCGACCGTTATCGTCGAACGGGTTCACGGATCCGCTTCAGGCGGTCTGTGGGTTGTACGTAGTGAAATACGCAACGATTCAGTGTCAGTTCAATTGACTACCATTCACGTCGTTCTGCCTTTGCGCCCGCCTATAACGAAGCTTCGTTAAGCCCCGATGAATCGGAAAGCAGTGTTTTGCGGACCCAGGATCGGATACGACCGCTCCGGTCATCGGTAGGTTTCGTCCATCCGAAGTCTCCTCGACGCTCATGACATCGCCCCTAGGCTCTTCGACTTTCCGGAGAAAATTGAACGCGATCTCGTACCTTTCAGGATATCGGGAAACGAACAACGAACGGAGCCCGGCAGCGAAGTCTGCATCATGCTCACTCATCGCTGGACCACCGGAGCCGAGTTTCATCTCAACATTTCAATCCATTCAACAGCGCAAGAGACATATTTCTGCGGCAATATCTGGTTTTCGCTCCCATATTGTACTAGAAAATTTCATTCTCAATTCTGCGGGCATCTGGGATTTTTCATTCCTAAATAAACGATCGGAGACCCGAACTTGATGTTCAAAAAGCTTTTCATCGCAACAGAGCATTGAGAAATCTGCATGTTTTTCGAAAATATTCCGCCCCGCAAAGCGCACAGAAATCCCAATCTTCGTCCACACCATCACAAAACCCAGGCTGTATTTCCGTAAAATTGTTCTCCTTTCAAGTAATCTATTGTATCGGCATTTGGGAGCGTTCAGTCAGCTTAGAGAGTTCAAACGCATCCTCTATTTTCGTCACCCACATTACACCATACAATATCAACGAACATCAGAATGCTACCCAACAGGAACTACCAACCAAGGATCAGGCATCACGGTTCCAACGGTTTCTTGAATAGCATGAACGATGCTCACTAGTCACAATAAACGCAATCGCGATACGAACAAGATCGGTCCATGTTTTTCCCGCTTTCCGGGACCAGTTGTATATTCCGTTTCATTGAGACGATTCAATAATCGTGTTAACCGGTCTAGAGAAAGAAATCGTTGAATTTTTTCCGCGAAAAATAAATTCTCGACCGAGATACAGCTCGATGGAGCCGATATCCGTACATGGGAAAGTAATAATTGTATCCACAGTGATGTACTTTTTGCGTGCAACCCAACACAGCGCTTCCGCGATAAAGTTTCATCTACATCGGCGTCTCGGGAATTAGTGCGGTACTGTAGACGGATTAACTTTGGATTAAAAGAAAAAACTGAAAAAAGAGTGCCAACAGAGCTTGATCAATGACAGGAGCAGATTACCGCAGCAAATATTTCCACAGGCTTGAAATATGGACGGCTGACGTAGGAGTCTCACATCGATAGAGGGACGCTTCATTGATATCAGCGGGAGCGCCACCGCCAGTGATCCATTAATTTGAAAATGACCACTGGAAAGTGCTGAGTGACGCGAACCGGCAGCTCCATGCGCTTAAATCTCCAAAACGATTCCTCATCGAAAACGTCTTCTGCTCAAGAGGACTTGATGCTAAGAGCTCTGACATTCTGAAAGCTGCTGAAGATCTTCGACAGATTCCCCATGCTTAAGATTTTCCCGCCTCTATTTATGAAGCACCAAAATTACTGTCGATGACTCCTTCTGACAAGTGTGCGGATAATTTTCGATTTTTTCATGAGGTATGATCCTCGAGCATTGGATTCCTGGACGGACCGCCGGAAACCCCTCATGACATATATTCTCTCCTCTACAGAGGGAGGTCCTCCTCGTTGCCGATTCCGGTCCTTGTCATTGGGGTTTTTCGCGAATACTTGCCTCCGATGAATTTTCAGAGTCAAGCCCGGAATCGATCACGCTTCCATCAGTGAGCCTTCCGAACGTTCACTTACTGCATGGATCCTTGGACTCTTCCATTTGCAATATGAGCAACCTTCCGTCTGTTCGTTCGTCCAGCTCGCTGACTGACCCACCGGCCGACGACCGGGGGACTCGTGACCATCAGGAGCATTCAATTGGCCTTTGTATTTGGCAACGACAAAAAGAAGCTTTGTCGTCAAATCATGTTCACCATTTTCGGTCCGCCTCCCATGCTTGATGAAATATTAATGATGTCAAGCCATTAGCCGAACAGAAAATCTTGGTTTCTTCACCGAGTGTCGTTCATGTGATCCCGTCGATTTTCCATGCCTGCGATAACTTTTCCTCCTGGGTGAGCTGCCCCGCTCTCTGCTTTGAGAAAAAGAAGTGCATTTTTGTTAGAGGTAACATGTAGCCCGAGCTGTAGGGTCCATCTCGCGGAATGAGCCAACCTCCCGATTGGGGGGGAGCGAACTTATGATTTCATTCGAGCGCCGAAATGACGACCCTTATCTCAAGATATTTTTCGTCGACGAACCTTCGCGGTCGCAGTCACGGGCCATCGCCCGGATGGGAACGATCTGTTCGTATATGTCGGCCCCGTATACTCTTCAGCAACAGCGTGCAACCGGCCTGTGCGGCACGAGCCTGGCTACTGAGACACTGAGGTGATGACATCATCAGGTATTATAAATCATTGCTAAGGAGCACGGGTTTCCGATTCAATATCGCCAGTGTCCAAGTTATATCCACAGACCGATAGGGACACAACGCCTAGAAGGGAGGAAGGGTACGACTCGCGTTGCACAGAGGCTCTGGCACATACATATGCGTACGATTCAGTCCTGAATGCGAGCGAGCAAAAAAAAGTCAGTTGTGAGACGACTTCAGCAAACAATCACATTCACGCTCCCACGGTTCCCAACCCTTTAACTCAACAATCGGGTGCCGTGTGGGACCCAAACGCTTGCTTTATCTATCTTCTTCCCGGATATATTTTTCGAGCGAATCATCGACTGACTGATTTATCGGTTCGTTAGCCCAGGGCGAACGGGTGTCACTTGACAATACGTTTATTCGTAGCTGCTGGCGCCGCTTCTATCGCTGCGATTCGATAACGGTACACCATTATGACTTGATAAATGCACTGCTGAAGTTTTTCATAGGCGGCTCGGACGAGATGGAGAGATAAGAGGTGCCAGGCTTTGTTCCTTCGAAATGAGATAAATTTTCTTTCGTCATATGCTGCGTAATTCTCGTCGATATCGTCTCGCCCTTTGGCCAATGATGAATCGGAAAAGTGGACCGACCGGCGTCTCCGAATCTGATCAAATGACAGTCCGATTATGGTTAAGACGATAAGAACAAACGTCCGCCTAAAGTCCCGCCGTAATTTTTGCTGGAGTTCCAGGATGAGATGGAGCGGAATGTCGTCTCGCCCATTCGAGCATCGGATCGTTAACAGGTGGCTCTCCACGCCACCTGCGAAGATGTCTCCACTGCCCCTCAGTCTGTTGCCAAGGAATTCTCCGAAACCCATGTTTTATCATTTGATCCGAAAGCATTTAGTTGGGATTTCGAAGTTCTGTCGCGCATCGGGTCGCCCTGGTTATTTCTTCCCGTTCTTCTTTTCGACGTCGACATATCTCCGCAGCTGGCAAATTCGCTCTGCGTGTGCGTAACCAGTAGAAAGGGGTAGCATTTACATAAAAAAGCCATCTCCTGGATCAGACGTGTCAGAATTTATCGGAAGCGCCATCAGCTCCTCGTAGCACAAAGACCTAGTGCCCTTATTGCGATGGTCTCGCCTTCAGCCTTGACTCACAGATGCGAGCTCGCTCCTGCATTTACCGCTAGAAGCCGTCCCGAAGCTCGATGAAATCTCGGCACGTTCCTCGTGATACACTCGGACAAGTGCCAGTATACTTCGTCCAAGGTCTCGGGAGACACCGAGCATGATAAGTTCTCATCCATTCAGCTGAACCGTCGGACTCTATCGAATGACTCGCTTCGATGCTGCAGTGAATTTAGTTCCAGAGGCCGGGTATGGATCCATTCAGAATCGAAGCTGTCGCGCTCATGCATTTATCCGGAAAGTTCGCGTAACCGATACGCGGTGGTCAGGTTCAGCATACGGACTCCTTTTGATTCATCCAGGAAGGAAGGATCCCAATTTTCACAAAAAACAATTCTTCCTGAATTGGGAGCCAAGGACATGAGGAACTTTCGGGGTGATGTGTTCGTCGCTAGCTCGAGTGTTGGGTAAGCACTGTTTTCTCAAACAAACGTCGTTTTCAGTCGCATTCGGATGATGAGCTCTCGGCCCGCGAAAAACGGAGATGTCATAAGACTCGCTGCGCACAAATTATTTTCTAACAACTCAGAATTCTGATGGCAGTAACGATGTGGCTCATTGTCACGCAACTTGTCGCAATATCCAGCAGAATTTGGACGCAAACTGCATAATCGAGCGGGGAAAGAGTCGATTAGTGGATATTCGCGTTCCTGAGATGGAGGGTCGTCGCCAAGTTCAACCCCATCTCCATTCCCCATCATCAACAAGTTCGATTTGGAGCCTTGTGAATGTGAGTGTCATTCTGAAGTGACAGGCAGGGAATCCACGCAGAATCTCAATGACTGGAACAATCTAGATTATTTTCTCATTCCAGAGGCTAATCTGAAGCGAAAAAAATTATCAGAGAGTCGTCCTGCGCTCCATGATGCTCGAAATGCGCATTTGCTTATGCATCTTGGAAGTGTCTCACAATCAGATCGACCTTGCAGGAGGCAATAAACATAGTGAGACTCGTGAATATTTTGCACGAGACGTAAGACTCATTCGGTCGAATACTTTCCACGACTTCAAGTGAAATCTAAACGCTTGAGCTAGGCTCAGCTAGTACATACTGACGAAACTCTTTACACGAGTGGACACGCTCTGAACTCTGAACACATGATAAATACGATTCGCCTACTGCAGTGTCGATTTAGCTGGTCGTCGAATCGATACCGTCCGTCTTGTTTTGGTCTCACCATCCGACTCATCTGGCCAGATCAGTTTTCTCGAGGTTATTCGCGTGAAACTACCCGTCTGGGTCACCGCGAGTGAAGCGTGTCCGAGGGCGGATGATTCGGACCTGAGAATTCAGAGCGACGCTCCCGAATGATTCGAGCAGAAGTTCTTCAAGTTACTCGAATTGAAAGTGAGGCAAGGCGGCAGCTTCTCCTTCTGTTGCCCGGAATCGTCAACCTGGAACTTTATCCCAAGCAGTCTGGTATAGGGGGACAACTCAATTTCATCCCGTTGAAGTCTGACTGTGAAGAAGGCTCTACGAGCGACTCTCTGATACTCGGGATCACTTTCTATCGAGGAAAAACGAAACAATCGGGTCCGCGATTGAATTTATCGAGTCCGATTCAATTCACCTTCCCCGATCCCCGACGGCGATGGTCCGCGTCGAAGATTTTATTGAGGGCAATATCTCGAGAGCAAGCGACTGTGCTCGACCTATTGGTTATTTCGGTTCTAATTGGATCCTCCGTCAGCGACTTCATGTGCTTGCGGCCGTTCTGCGTTCAGCTCATTGACCTCATCACGATTGGCAGACAATCGCCCGGAGACGCTGACATTAATTCAAATAAACACTAGCCGCTCAACATCGCTTTGATTGATGACACGAAATGAGAGCCACTCTGGATTTCAATAGAGCCCCAGGTCCGGAGTCGTGATTGCCTCCCGATTTGTACAGGAACCGTCTCCACTCGGTATGGATGGCGTTGATTCTACAAAATGTCCAAGAAAACCCTCAGTCTATTGCTCTCTTTGCTCGAGAAAATCGGTAACTGAGGGACGATTGAGTTCTTGAAGTGCGCAGGAGTTAACTCGCTACTTCGAACATCCGATCGAGTTCCCTCTTTCTCGATCGACGTCAAATGAACGCCGGATGGTCATCGAAGTCTGCGTTGAAGTATTTGCAGAGCCTCGAACTGACCGCCCTTCGGTAACCTGAGCACTCGTCGGGTCTAAGATGAGCATTCGGTATCCACGGGAAATATTCAATTGTGATTCCCAGACTTGAAGCCATCAAGGATGAATCCTCAGGAGGAATGCCACGGTCTCCCCAATCGGCATGCTATATAGGTTGATGAGCAAATAAAATAGAGAATAGAACTTTCCAAACAGTATAGCCTGTCGCTCGGGACGTCATGCCAGTGTTTGTCAAGTCCGAAATTGGGGTCGAAAGGGTAACGGCGCCATTACTGCGCTCCTGTGAGGCACTCCGGCTCTGAAATGATCTGTATCGGAGAACTACAAATCGATCGCGGGTCGCTGCTGGGGCTGCCGGTGCGGCGCCCGAGTCCGACGTGAAAGATGATGTGACGTTGATGACGACGATCGGGGCGATGAGAATCCTCGATTTCTAGAAGGCTCCGAATGCCCGCTACGGTGGATGACATGAAGCACTTGTTCTCTGACACGGGCGGACATGATAGCATGATGCATATAAAGGGTTATGCGTTATGTTTCAACCCCAGTTTCGCTCGCCACCGTGCTCGCCCCCCCGCCCCCTCCCCTCATAATGTGGGACAATGTAGAATTCGAGCTTTCTGTTGAAGTCAAATGCCTTGGCTTGCCCTCAGTGGAAATCTTGGTAGGTCTCTTCATCCTGTCATCTTCTGCCTCTACCGCATGAGACGGCTTGGTTTCTTCCATATTTTCGAGTCAGAGTTTTCAAATCGATTTTCTGCGGCTCCCTATGGAATCGCTGCCTGGGGCTGTGCCCCACACTCCTCCCTCAAATCTCTCAAGATCTGCCCATGACAATAATGCCCTTCGAGCGGTTCTGGGTCTCCCCCGCGTTCTTCTGTCTCCCGTTTCCGCCGTCTATCCAGTACTCTCAACGTTGATCAACTCCACATCTATCGCCTCGCCTGTCTTGCTTTCCTAGGACGTAATAATCTCACGTCACCTCCGCCAGAAGGCAAAACCTTCTTGATCTCCATCTCCCCCTCCCTCACCCTTTCTTCGGGCTTGCCTCCCCTCTGCTCTAAATCCCCCCCGCCTGGAACTCCCTCCCGGCGGACCTCCGATCGGCTGGGCGCTTCGGTAGCTTCAAGAAACGCCTCGAAGAATATCTCCTCTCTAGTACGTGATATCTTGTCATTGTTATTTTCTACTGGATTACATCATGCTGTTCAACACGCGCGCAATCATCATGTTAATAAATGAAATGAAAATGGGTCATTGAAGGGATGCAGAATGTCAGGGCACAGAATCGGATGGATGGATCAGTGGATCGCCGTTGCGGCGAGTGACTCGTTGAACGACGACGATTTAGCATAACACAGCTAATCGTCTGGCGTAACACAATACGATGGGAATCGTTTGAAGAGAATCGTTTGTGAAACGAGACGTTGATGCTTCAATACTCTTCCCGGAGCCCATGGCACACTTGGAGCTGCGTCTGGAAAACTTGACCCCCTGTCTTTCAGAAAGGACAAGCCTCCACGACGTGGCTGATCATTGTTTGTCTGATCCGCAATTAAAATGAAAATCAACTACACCTAACTGCTCATTGGACGCCTTGAAAACACCGAACCCGCTGTTGCTCTCCCTGACTTGATGGATGGATCAATTCAAGTTGACGGATCATACCGATAACGATTCAGAGGATTGAGGACGAGCTCAGTCTCTAGGGATCAACTAACAGGTGGTCAGTGTTACCTCATGATCGATCCATCTGAAGACGCACGGATGAATTCTAAATCGACTCTCCTCAGACGGCGGAGCGTTGGCGGCCCCGGCCGGCGTTGGTTTGCACTGAAAACTTTCAGGAACGTCATGGAGTTCAGTCTTTCAATGAAATCATGAAAACCTCGTTTAGATCGGTGATCACGCGCATTTGACCCTGCTCAGATTTTGTCTTGGTTTACTATCGACGCTCCGTGGTCATAAGTCATAACTGGCGACGATAGGAATCTAGTTTGAGCGATCTGATGGTCGCTCGTTTAGCTCGCGAGAATCACAAGGCGAACTAGATGCTTCAGAATCGTTGCAAAACCCGTCAGCACGTATCATTCAGGCAGGACTCATTTAATCCATCTCTCACGTGCTCTTTTCATTGGTTTGTTTTTCGAATATCGTGCGTGTATCGGGAATCCATCTGGCCTGCTTCAGATGAGTTTCCGCAAGCATTTCGAACATCTGATATTTTCCTGTTGGCGGCTCACGTTGTGAATGCCCGAACGGGGGATGAACAGATGGGAAACTGTCTCCGAGTTCCTCATTGACGCTCAAATCTCGCATGATTATTGAACTGTATTCGATCGAACTCCATGATGAATTATTTTCGGCGACGATTTCTCAAGAACAAGCATGTACGACAGGGTCTCGGTTCATTGGGTCGAACCCTTCTGCAGAAGGATTAGAATATTGATTACTTTCCAGTAAATTAGCAACCGAATGTCAGACATCTGTCCGACAAAATCGATACAGAAATTTCGCAACACCGAGATTAATAAATAGAAAGCCGCAATTTATCCACATCCTCCGCAATTGTCGGCCGCTTATCATCGATTCTCGATAATACAGAATTAATTGTTTATCGAATTCCTCTAATATATTGTTTCTGACAGAACAACAAACTGGTCAAGCGGGGACTCCGACTTTGCTACCTGCCTCGCTGCTCTGTGCATCCTATGCAAACAATCTTATGAGAGGCGATATCGCTCTATCAAGGGTCACGAGTCACGATGCAAGGTAATTCGTGGAATATATCGAACGGAACGGAACGGCGATCTATTGTTGGAAACCACATCCGATTCCCCTGATCGTTCTTCGCTCGTAGTCTTCCAGCCGCTCTGATGAGAAAAATCAACCCCAGGCATCCTCGAGCGAGAAGAGCTTGGCCAGTCGATCGGGAATATGAATTTCAACCCCCATCCGAAAACTTAATTTCATGGTTTTCTGCTGCCTTCTTCGCTCTGAAAAGAGGGCGTATCCTGGGAGTCCAGGTCCTCGGCTACATACATGGAGCAGAATCCCCGCCAAGCTCCGCCATATCCCGGGAAGAAGTCTGGGGACGATTTGGCTCGGCTGACCGCAATCTGACTGATCATGATCGTCTAGGATGGCCTTATAGTTCTCGGATTCATGAAAAATTTGAAGTTTGCGCCAGTATCAACGAAGTTCTCCAACCGAAAGCGAGGTATCTCAATGCCCGCGACGGGAATCGGGCTCGATAGATCCCGTCGAGAGCAACCAGCTCGTGAAAAACGAGCTCAGCTTCGCGGACTGGCTAATTTCGCAGCGATGAACAATTTTTCACATGATTAGCAACGAATGTATGCGTAACAAGCGCTGGTTCTAGTAATGATAATTTAGCCACTAATCGAAAGTCACGGGAGACAGATGATCTTTGCAATGTCGAGGGTTTTTCACTTTACATGATGATGATGTCTGCTAGGATGAAGACAACTTTGGCCATCACCGATTTGAACTTTCTTTCTTGAGGAGGTATTCGAACTGAGGACTTCGGCTCGTGGGCGATGAAAGCGCGTGAATTCTGTGGGAATCGTCGTTTACTCGTGCGAAGGACCTGTGAAATGTTACGTGTCACCGTCTCAGCTGAGTGAGAAGTTTCGCTGCGAGTCAACATAGTGTTGTGGTCGAGACAGCGTGACAAATATTTGATTCCATTTGTTTGCGTGAACAATCCGACCCTCTAAATTGTTATGCCGTCGTAAGTTCTGCCGCCAAGTTGAGTTATCTCGGAATATCCGACGTTCCGATTATGACCACTCAGCCCTTTCCCGACTCGAGCGTATCCCTTCACGAACGGGGTTATCGGTCAGAAAGAAAACACAAGAAGTTCATCATCCGGAAACTACACTAAACCCCCCAAGCATTGATTCAGTTGAGAAGTGTCTACTTGGGACCAAAATAGATTCTCATCAAAAATGAGATCTTACACAGTTTCCTCAAGGTTGGGACGGTCTAGAGCAGCGACGCGCTGGGACACCGGTCGGGAGACTCCTTCAAGGCAGAGAAACTCGAGGGGTTCAATCTACCTGATAGGCTCCCGCGGAATTTTCCCTCTCGATTTCGGTTTCCTCCGTTCATAGCGAATTCCACCAAGTGATACGGTGAGAATCCTTCAGACTTGACTCTAGAGCCCGTAGCTCGCGATAAATTTGTCGAAAATGGTCGGACGAAAATCTACATGAATTTTGAAGCCTAGTTTGAGCGAGATAGTGAAATGCATTGCAATGGCCGTGTCGGTTTCAGGCGTTCAGATTCTTCGAGGCGTAAAGGAAAATTGACTTTAATGAAACTGATTCAGTCAAGGTTCTCGTGGACTCTTATCTGATTCGCGAGCTCGAGCATAGCGTCAGAAATAGACGCAACAGAAAAAAAGCTTGGACAGAAATGATTGTTGACCGTTTTCTCCCCCATAGAAACAATGGTGCTATGCACCGATCTGACGCGTCTGAAAGACCCGTGAAAATCAAGATCACCTTCGCATACGTACCCAATGGGTGACTATAGCCGGGGATGGCAGATATCACAAGACACGCCGGACTTCGCACTCGGATCGCTCCGGTTTATCGAGAACAAGCGGACGCGGGCCGATCATCATCGAGGGTCGGCGGATAGAGAGCACAAGAACGTTCTACTGAATATGTCACCGAGTTCTCGAACGAATGTTGTGATTCTTGATCGATGACTCCGAATTAGCTGTCGACGGTGAGTCGGGCCTCGGCCTTCGGAAACAAAAACTCGATTTCGATGCTGAGAAATGTGTGTGTCTCGAGAGAACTGTGGGCCCCATGCCTTGAGCTCAGCCAGGGCACCTTCCTTTCAGAGCAGGATCATGGCTCTTCGACCGTTGGAGAATTGCGACGACTTCGATGCTTAACCGCGGACATACCGATTCCAAGTGGTTGGGGAGAGCAGCTCAGACTCCATGTATATGCTGTCTAGCTCCTGTTGCTCTCCGAGCCTGAGTCGCGAGATTCCGCGCTCCTGAGTTCTTCCACGAGACCAGATGAGCCCAATCGGAAGAGAGAATTAGACATCGATCTCCCTTTAATGAGCTTATGCAAATCACCAATATCGAGAAGTGAGTCGACGCTCGCAAAAGGATTAGCCCTCGAAAGGAAACAAGAGGGTCCAGGTTCCGAGGCTTTCGCGAATCGTATTTTCCCATGACGGAGTTTTCGGCGACATTTCTCCCCGCGCCCAACAAAAAGTCAAGTCTCACTGATTCGGGAGAATGATCATAAATCATCGGCAACAAGGATGAGGCTGATGTTGTCTCACACACACGCACCGTTCAACGTTACGTTCAGAGTCGATCAGCTTCCATTGTTGTATGCAATAAACATTGGTGAAAGATGTTTCCTCTTTGGCACCTTCCGCCTGCGACAGTCGTCGCATTGTTTTCTCTAAAGGGCCGACGCTTTCTTCCCACGGAGTTTTTGCACCAGTTCGATTTCTCTCCCGACGAGAAAGTCTCTGAATTTTGTCCCACTAATTGATGTGGTGATTTCAGGGCCGAGCGAGCGACCATACGTGTTTTTTGACGGCGTTTCCTAAACAGTCTCCAGGACGCTAGAAATCGCGGGCTCCGCATGCCCGACCGTGAATTATGTAATTGATGTTTTCGTTTTCACGTCGTTACGAGCGCAGGATTTTTTTTTCGAATCATGCCGAAGTCTTATATCGGATACCACACATAGTACAGTTATTCGTGCAGGGAAAAGTATAATAGCAAGATGAGCCGTGACTCGCTCCGAATTGCCTGCGGTGGCGTATCCGCTTCGGAACCCGTTTTCACGGATTCTTTCTTCTTATTGAGCGAAATGCATCGGAAGCATACGTATGAGTCAATCGTGAGAGCCGCGTAATGGCAGTTATCGATTTGAACTGGAAATGCCTCACGGGTCCTGTGACTTGAAAAAACGGCAGGAACCCTGCGAAACCTGTTCCAGTACTCGCCGCGGAACAGCGCATCTGGACCTGATGCCAATCCCGCATTTCCGAATTCGGTCCATGATTTGCATCAGCTGTCGCTTCAGTATCTTTAGAACTCGCGTCAAGATTTGGCTCCACAGCGACGCCAGCATTCGTTCCGCGGCCACCGCAGCACTCGATTGGTTGGCGATCAACGTTTTGTCGCGCGAAAGGCGAGAAGGTCTTCGGTCAGCGGCGAGGGTTCTCGCGTTTGCTCCCGTCAAGCGCTCACGTCGAGAAACAACTCGATCCAGACTTCTGTTAGTGCTCTTACTATTAAGAAGCGACTTCTGTGTGTTCTCGCTCGAGTTTGCACGCGGACCACTCTTATTTTGTGATTCGCGCAAGGATCGATCCGCTTTGAGCAAACTCCGGAAGAGTTTTCCCGCACAAAAGTGCGCGAGCTCTGGGTGCGCGAGAAAGAGTTCTCGCCGCGGATTTTTTCGCTCGAGATAACTGACTACCGCGTACGCTCGGAATACGGTTTTGTGTTGTGCCTCCATCGAAAAGCTATCCACCGTCGTAGCTTGAACCCGCTTTAGCTTTCGGATTGTGTGCCGTGAGTCCCTAGCCTGAGGTGAAGATGAGGCTGTTTGTGATCGTGGCCGTCTCGGCCGTTGTTGCTATCGCCGGTAAGTTGAGATTCCATTCCCACCCTGTCTCTGTGATCCTTCCGATCCGGCTCAGGGAAACCCCCGGATTTATGGACCGGCGAGCGATCGATGGCATTCGCTCGAACTCCGACCGGTCCACCGAGTCTGGCCCCTATTCACAGCGCGGATAAGAAGAGATTCGACTTCGCAGTCCCGCATCTTTCCCCAGAAACCATCGAGGACCCACGGTAGTGCGCGAGATTCAAGCCTCTCTCGGTCAGACCTTATTCTGTGTCACCAATCTTCACGACGGAATCGATTCAGAATGGTCCGCCCCGGCTACCTATGGTTGCTGCAATTGATTTAATTCTTCGAAGGCAGACGCTAGCCCATATTCTTCTTCGCTTGTCGCTCTTCTCTTGGTCGGGAGTTCAGCATACTCACGCCACGGGAACATTTGCTTGAGTAATGCCAATCTCTCTCATCACCGAACTAACTCACGACGGAAGTCTGTTCCTCGATGAGAGAGAGGAGAATCAGCGAGCACGCCTGGTGTAGCGGCGCGGCGTTCTTCTATCAATGGCGTCTTTCGACGACTTGTTTGCATTTAAATTTTCAACTTTCCGTAGGACTCCTTTGTAAACAGACCCGCTAGTTCCAACGAAGTTCTCGTGATCGGCCAAAAGAGAAGCGGCTGCGTGATCAGACCTTGGATCCTCTTGAATATTCATGGAGTTCTAAAACAACATGTTGTAACTAGTTCCAACCACGGTCGAATATTCGTTTCAAGTTCATCTGGAGCAGTTTGAGATCGATTCCGCTTGTCCGATCTGTTCGAGAGAACTCCCACTGACGGAAAGAGATCGCCACGCCCACTGTGAAGGTGGACTTCGTTCCTCACTGGATGATAACTCGACGGGACTCCGTGTTTCTTTTGCGACGATCCCAATCAAGTCTGAGTCAATTCTGCGGATCTCCGGATGAAGCCACCTATCATCGGCGGACCGGAGAAGTCGGATCCGAGATTCCCCCTCCGAAGCTCCGTTGAGCTCATCGATCCGAAATCGTCACCAACGAGGCGACGTCTAGAAATGTTGTCGCTTTCAATTGCCATTTGTCATTCTCGACCGCGGTGATGGGTGATTCCACTGAAACGATGAGAAGAAGCTGACTGACGGGAGAGACACTTAAAAACCCAGTATCATGGTCCTAGCGTGTGAGGGACAACAATACGATAATCTGAGGAAACCTGTCGGTTTCGAGAGAATCGTCGCTCTTTGTCTAAAGCGTTCGGACTCTCCGGAAACCGTGGGCTTTAACGGTAGCGGTGCGAAGAATAGTATGAGCCGAGTGATGGGTGACTGCCGTGGATTTCGAGGAATTCCCAAAAATATTTGAACTATATGCGATGCTGCCCCGGAATAAAACTCGTGATGAAACTCGAAAGTGCGCGTTTATCATCGGCGGCACAAGACGGTTCATTGTCGATAGCGCATCGGTCTTGTGGTGGAGGCGTTTGGAGTAGGATTCGTGACGAGAAAAATATATATAGAGGAGGGAAAAAGGAGCTAGGATTCGAGCTGAAGCCTTTGTGGAATCGTTGAGGGCTCGATTGTCCAAATCATATGGAATCAATCGCCGCACGGACAGACCCTACGGCTTATCTGGCGATTGACTGACCGAGCGGGCGGGCGAACGGATCAGCGCCAAAGATGGGAGGGCGGGAACACTCGCCATGAACGGACAAAGCTCTCCAGGCTGTAATCTTGAAATTTTCGCTCGTGTTTTTCTCCTAAGTCAGCCCATTCAGTATCAAGCATATCGGATTATTACTCGCGAAAATTGCAAATCATGAGCCTTGACCAAATTTCGAGCATTCGTCCCCGGCCTAACTCAGATTCGTTGTCCCAGCTGTCGGAGACTCGTGAGCGGGACTTGTGAGGCAGGGGAGGCGTAATTTTTACATAACTCCGAATTCATTGTTAGTATATGGTCCGGAACATCCTTGGAATATCATGTGAGGAATCATGGCAACTCTTCTGACTTTTATGTCTATTGGACACAAACTTTCGTGAATGTAGTAAAGGAACGACACGAGTTACAAGCAAACGGATGAAAGATTCGCTAATGCGATCCTATGCCGGTCAAACGGTTTGTCCAGCGAGGACTGGAGTAGCCGCTGTAAGAAATCTGCTCTGCTTTTTCGTTGCACATTTCACTAGACTCATATAATCGTAGTGATCATATTGCACCAAGTGTTGTGCAAATTCCTGCGCGTATTCACTCGTGTACGACTAGAATGACAGAAGCTGAGGAAATCGTCACCGCTACAGGGGCGCCACCGAAAAAGACGTCAACGCAGACTCCAGCAGAGCCTAATCATCGCTGTATAGTTTGCATTTCGCCAATAATTGCCCATGAAAAAGAGCGATCATGGGCGCGGACCAACAGGAAATTCAAAATATTCTATATATAGAGCCTACCGGTATAGAATAGAAGTCTACTCGATCTGGGTCTTGTACATTCTTCTCGGGGTCTCAGAAAGTATTTCGAGACGGAAATCTGCTTCCGAGATCGATTCGCTTCTTCATTTTAGTGGACGTCTGAATAGACCTCCCATCCGCATTGACGCGATCAAGTCGACCACAAGCAGGTCAAAGATCAGCCCTTCACTCGGAGCGGACAATCGGAGCTCGCGCACTCGGTTTCAGCTTCCTCGCCGAGGTCGTTCTCCTTCTCCCGGACCTCCTTCCCGGTCGAGTCCTCATTGTTGTATCCGGTCCGACGCGAGTGGCTTGTTCGAATGACGACCAGCCGACCGAGTTGACCGCTTGATAGTTTCCCGTAGTTGCTAATTCGACCGCTGCTCTAGGAAAGTCTCTCAATCACCGTAGTCTGCTGACGGTGAATCCAGCGGCTCTTACTGTTTGAGAAAAATGGACGTATCGTACTTCAGTCGTAGAATGCCGAATTTCTGCGGAGTAGATCTCCTCCGCCGATTATCAGCCCGGGTGAATCTTTGATCTTCGGCTGCTCATTGATCCGATCGGTACCGAATTGTACGTCCTGCCACGGCAGCTGTTGTTTATGAGAGATTTCGACTGTCGATCGACCACCGAGCAAACAGGCTTCTCGATCATTACAGAAAAGCATTAGCGCAGTCGTACTTACGTACGACTGTCAATGTGAATGAGAAGGCCGACCGATTTGTGTACCACAAATTTTTATCAACGTCAGCAGCAGTAGAGAATTTGTTAATCACCTTGTCTTCGACATTCGGATGCCCGAATCTGATTTCCTCCGGAGCCCACTCCGAAATTTTCGACATGGCAGGCAGCATCTTCTTTATCGGAAGCAGAAGGCATTGCTGCCGATATCTATCAAAAAGTTCCTGAAACGGGATTTATCTCTCCCGGAAATCCCTGAAATCCGGTAGATTCGGATTGATCTTCCATGTTCATTTATTATCCCCCTCATGAATAAACGAATCGGAGTGCTATTTCATTCTAGAGCTTTTCATGACTAATTTCTCATGATCAGAGGTCTCGATCAAAGGACAACGACAGAATCCGGCCGACAGAATCTTGAGCTGAAGAATTGAGATAATGAGACTCGTTGAGACTTCATTGGTAGCACCAAGAAGCTCTGGGATTCCAGTCGAACGCTTCCGACGCATCAGTCGATCTTCGATGGCATGTATTTCTTTCGATGCTCCATAATAATTTTTTCCGCTTCTCGATTCATTTCATAGAGTCAGAGCATCACGGAGACCAAACTGGTGGGATAAACGACTGGAATTCCATTCTCGAGATGGGGAGGTTGGGACTCCGGCTCCAATCAGACACTACTTATCCACAAACGTTTAGGTAGAACGTTCCAGTCATTCCATTCTGCTGATCTGGTCGCGAGAAGAGCGGGAGCAGACGGAATCAGACAATATTTGTTGCGTCAAAATTTGCATCGGCAGAGGCACTGTCGCTCATTGCTTTGTGCTGTGTCTCATTATTTGTTGTACTCAACCGGTATATCGGAATCGGAACTCCGACCAGCGATCCATACATACTCAAGCGATTTCGCGGATCGATTGGAACGTATTCGCGGCTCACCTTAGCTAGTCGCGGATCATCTGATCGATCAGGGAGATCGATCCGATCCCTTCTGAGGCTTCTCACTCACGCTCACTAATCAGGCGCGTCATAGAGGAGAACGAATGGGTGCCAAAAGACGAAAACGATACGCTCTACTGATAGGAGACGCTTCGATATTCCTCCAACCTATAGAATACTCACCCTCCTCGCAAAGATCGCAACAGACACAGATCATTGCGAAATAGAAATTGTTCTGATCGAATGAGATGCGAGAAATTTCTCCACATCATCTGTCATACGACTTCATCCAATTGATTGGACGGTGCAACGGCTGATTTCCTGAGTTCTGGATCGATCACGGTCAGAAGATTGCACAAGACCCCGATGCGGAGAGCCTTATTCAACATCAACGGGATCGTGTTACCTCAAACAAGCATGAATCCGCGCTATTATAGGGATTTGTCGGGATTATCAATCATCGTTCAAGTATCCATCTGTGGAGCATGGCTCAATATGCTCAGCTAGTTGCCATCGAGCTGGGAAAATGTGCCACTATCCGTGAACGACACCACCATTCTGATAAAACTAATCATTCAATCGACCCTAAACAGTGAAACATTGAACTAGTCAGATGCCGGTCTGTCTTTTCATCGATACGTGCCCTTAGTCTAGCAATCAATCGATCAATCATACGATCATGATCAACTCCCAAATAATGAATGGATTGACTGATATACAGACCTGTAATCAACCTACCCAAATTATTTCAAGTTAAACGCCGGAAGCGACGCTGAAAACAGCCTTGTCGGCTCAATACGACATCGAGTATTCAGCAAAGATGACGTTTGACCTGATCGTGAGAAATATTTGCCGAGCTGGCCCTAGCATCGGAATCAGAGTTCTGATTCATTTTCACGGAAGTTTGCTTCATCGACATGGGAACAGTTGCATGTTTTCTCGGAACCTGAACCTCCGATATGTCCATGAAAGCAGACAGAAGACATCGATCTTTCCAGTGCACATAAAGTCACCGGGTGGAAAGCTACTGTGCCTTTCTGACGAGAAACGCTTCGGATGTCGTCGTCGAGGCGGCTTGGCTCCATTCGAAGCACCACACGTAACATTCATAAACGACGGATGCCGTCGTTCGTCCGTCTTCGTTGTTTTTTTCGTCATGTCCTTTGGGATGTTGCTGGTCAGCTGACCGACCGCCTCTTCCGTTGCTTCTTCATTCTCTCCTTTTTGTTTTCATTCCTTGTCTTGGCAAACGTTCACGCGCGCCGGATCGCGCCCTGTCGCTTGCGACGCCAACGATGGTCGTCGGAGCAATGGGACCTAAGGCGCTTAGTTTTGAGCGGAAGAAACGTACAGAATTGAACTTCTTCCCAGGGAATTGAATTCTGTAATTCGATGCCCGCGGAAGGGATGGATCCACAGCGGAGCTGTCTTCGCTCCCTCAACTCTTCGAGCTCTGAGTGCCGACGGAGCGATTAGACATAATGGTGGCGTGAGGTGGCAACTGGATTTGGCCAGAGGGTAGGTTGGTCACTCCCATCACCGTCTATGAAAACTTCCGCTCGACATTGCCAAGGTCGAGTGATTGTCAACAGAAGATCCCCATGTATCAGCCAGCAAGGAGGTCCTACTTTCTCTCATTGAATTGTTGGGTCAAATATCGTTGCCGAAATCGCTTCCCGAGGGGAGTTAGCGAAAGTTACTTCGTTTGTTTACTCCGTGTTGATTGTTGGCGGCTCTTGTTCGAATAACATTCCGTCATACGCGCGAGGTTGCAAACTCGCGAAAATGATCATCGGAGCTGAATTAGACATTATTCTAATGAGCTCAGTCGATGGTGACTAAGCAGTTGGGACACAATATTTACCCACGTATAATATGCCAGACTTCCCCGAGAATTCGAGCTTATGTCGTGCCCCGAATCCGTCTCTGCAACTCCTGCATATTTGACTGTGGGTCGACTTTTGAAGACTTGTCGAATCATTGAGCAGATATCCCACTCCCCCTCGATGATGATCAAGCAATCATCTGTCCCGCTTTGCCGACTGTATCCAAGGAGATACAGCCGGCACTCCACTTGGTGACCAATGAGGAATGCGAGAGGATTAACGGGGAATTGAGGAACAAAAAGTGTAAGGAGTAACCCCCGTCGAATCGCTTGACGTAAGCTGTTATGCCCGCGTCGGACCGCCATCCAATCCTGGTTCTTGACTGAGTGTTGTCGTCACGAGAAAACTTCCTTGAGAACGTATTGCTGAGACTTTTTTTGTCTTCCCCTTATTTTTTGGCTGTTTTGTTTTCGGGACTGGCTCGGAGAATACTCTATCAGGCAAAATAAGCATATACGTAAGCGTGGGACAAATCATCGCAATAACGAGCTGCCAACTGAAGGATGCGCGGTCAGACTCTTCAGGGAATCGTCGCCGAATCCTCTGTTGGGTACCTGCTCGTCAACACGCGAGTCGCGCGCACCCGAATACTTCCTACCCCGGAAAGAATACTGAATAGAGGGAAATTGTACCGTGAGATTTCCGAGGGCATGTAATGTGGAACTCGACGAGATCTCTCGAGGACACCCCGCAGCAGACTTTTGCCGCTGTTGTAGCGGAGGTGATCATGTCCGCTCGAGAGCTGATCCATGCCGAGGCTTCTACTCCTCCAGGTCTCTCTTAGAAGAGAGCGACTAGCTGCTGGGAATCAGAGGCAAGGTCGAGTTTACTGCTACATAGTGTCTACCACAATGAATTCTGGAGTTTGGGTCGGCGGATGGAAGAAAACCGGATTTGCCTCCCGTTCCGGCTCTTCACCGTTCTCTGTGTTTCGAAGACGAAGCAAGACGGACGAGTACTTCGTGGCCCTGACCTGGAGCTTCTGCGGATGATGCTTGATTTGGCGCAATTTTCTGTATCTAATTGGTCAGCTCCCGGTTGATGATCTAGTTGAGCTGCCGTAGGGGTTTCCTCATCGATCGGTTGGGAAGTGAGCGTGTTGCACCGAGACATCTTCATCGATCAACAGCGCGAGCCCGATCACGGAGCAAAATGAACAACTCCGGGACGATTCCCATGCCGCCTCATTGATAGATGAAGGATTGATGACAGACGTTGAACAAAAGGTCGACCAGGAGTACATTCCTAACGGATTTTTTTTCTACAGATGGTCAGTATCGTCGCATCAAATACCGCGAGGATAACTACTATGAGGTGAGTAATCATTTTTCCTGTTGCCCAGGTGGACACACCATCTCTCAGGGCTGGAATGGACATCGGAGATTATGTCAATCATCAGTGTGATAGTTGTTTGAGTACTATTCCGATATCTCAGTGGATAGCCATCTATTTCCGAGGAATCGAATCCTGCTCATAGCTGGGCCTCCACGGAAATGAACAATCCGGTGCGCAATCGCTTCATGATTTCCCGAGCGGTGCTGAACACTGAACACACGGAGGAAACGATTCTTGACCTCCTATGTCTTGTGTCCGTTGATTGCAGAACGCGCGAGTGTTTCACGCTATAGGTTGACCAAAAAATTCGGAAAATGTATAATCCGACGAACATTTAGTCTCCTCCAAATTGGACTTCCGACTGGTTCACCGTCATGTCGCTTCTGAATTCAGGGAAGGCAGAATCGTCGAAACAACGAGCACTCGAGGTTTTTTTTGTGTTTGTTCAGAATCGACGGAGCTAATTGGTCCGTTCCGAGTCCTTGACGTCCGATTTGAGAGGTTCCTTACGTAATGGTCGGCTTCGGCGAAGATATGCGGCGACTTGTGTTCTTATTAAATAGCATGGTGGTGAAGGGGTTGGCGAGCTAAGAACCCGTGAGGTTAAAAAATGCAAAGGATCAAAAATATATTCGAGAGAGAACGTCCGACTAG
This sequence comes from Galendromus occidentalis, assembly GCF_000255335.2. Taxonomy (NCBI): domain Eukaryota; kingdom Metazoa; phylum Arthropoda; class Arachnida; order Mesostigmata; family Phytoseiidae; genus Galendromus; species Galendromus occidentalis. Next base: position 142,066 of record NW_003805129.1, on the reverse strand, counting down.
AATGATAACCCTCTGAGGCCGCACAATTTCTGTTCACCGATTGGATGACTAGCATGGATGTCTTTCTGGCGGGGTAATAGGAAATCCCTTCAAATTAGTCTCAAACTTTCAAACGTCCTCAATTCATGAGTGTACAAGCGTCTCCGCGTCTATGACCGCGACAGGGCGAATCATAATCATTCGACTCGGATAATTTTCATTTCTCCGAGCTATCCATACGGTGCGTGCAACAGCGCTCGATTCGACGTGGTTCCACAGGACTGGTAGTTGAGACTAGTTCAAGCACGAGCGCGACGACCCTGACCTGGGCTAGAATGGGAAAAAAAATTCCCCGGAAAACACTTGAGGAAAGAGCGTGAGAAGCCTATGCTTTATCGGCTCGATTATCAGATTCACTCCGATCATCGGGAAACATATACCCACCTAATGATTCGCTTCTGTCTTCATTTTCCAATCTACGCCTCATCAGCATCTTTATTGGATTTGAGCATTCCCAAGAAGCTCATTTCTGGAAGCCTCCTCGCTGAGTGAGAGCAGCCGCAAACTTGGCAATCAGTTTTTCGAATAGGGACTCACACTCAATCTGAAGTTCCATCCTCGATGAATAAGTCATGAGTCACGATCCACGATTCAGGATGACGGCACCTAGAGGAATGTAAGAAGTACCGCGGAATCATATTCGGCGGTAGGGCGGCGGGAAAACAGCGCGGGTAGGTTCTCTATCGCTCACCTGGGCAGCCCGAGACCATGCGAAGGATATTCAAGTCTCTCCGCCGGATGAACACGATGCCATCTACCGGGGCAAAGGTATCTTCAGATCACCGATTCGATCGATCATCGCTCGGCCGACGAAACGATCGATTGTCTCAACTCAAATCTCACCGACCCACCACCGAACGGGAGCCGTGCATTTCGCCGCCGCGCCGGCCTTCCCAATCGAAGAAGATCTTCGCAATCATCAGTGGCTTCCATGATTCGTCAGTAGTACATCCCACCGGATCGATCAGCGACTCGGATGAAATCTGATCGGTCAAAGCAACGATTGCCTGACTCCTCGTATTCCCCACTCGATTCGAAGCAGTACCTCGCTCCCGTCCATCGATCAGTTGCTTACGAACTTTCGATTCCGAGCAATTTTGCACCTTTCGCCCGATCCAGTGACGTAGCGAGAACTGGAGAATTATCGGAAGAAATTCAGGGGATACAATCAATGCCGCGCAAGGTGATGGCGATGTCAACGGCTGACGTTCGGGCTCAATCAGTCGCGGCGCACGGTAGCGGCGTCTGAGAAAAATTTTCGTCGACTAACGATGGAGCTGCGAAAGAAAATTACGGAATCTTGTTCATTAAACATTGTATATATTGGGCACAATTAAAACGGTCTGAAAAAGTTTTCTCTCCACGCTTCTCATCGCGACTCACTCTCCGGTGCGTTGCGGATAACCTTGACTGGTCGATGAAACCGACGGTTTTTATTTATTAGATCAGGACTCTGGCTACTTCGATCAGAGGGGCGGCGGACCTTTCAACCGATTTGGTCATTAATCTAAAACCTTTTTTCGCTCGAGGAAACGCTTTCGATTTTTGCTCTAGTTTCTGGCGCTGGAGAGGATGTGCTGTCGACCGACAGTCGTCGTAGTGTCGCGCGTCGCGTCCGTTCATGAAAGATTCCCGCTGGTTACGGCGCCGCCACGCGCACCGTCTCCGAGCGCTAATCATCTTGAATTTCTGTAATTGATTTTGCGCCAGCTATACCTATGATTGCTGTTCTTGTCGTCGGCTCGTTCGCGAAGGATTTTGTCATTTCCACTCGCCGAGCTACTAACCCACACCTGGTCATATGGTGCGGGTTACGGATTCGACGGTGACAATGACAATCTTTCAGCCCTGGAACCATTATACATATGATACTCACCGGAGGTCAAGCTACGCGTTTCGGGCGGCAGTACGACGGGACATCTCGCGTACGATAATCTCCCTGGTGCTATCACTAGAACGTTGCGATCGATTGCTCTCCAGGCAGCAGTTCGTACGCGGTGGTTGCTCTTGATTTTTCGTGCTGGGTGCTACCGATGACGCTGCTGCCGCCTTCGCCGTCACGGCTCTGTCCTTTCGTCGAGCCAGTGGACGTACACAATCGGAAGCGATGGGAACTTTACGATCACTGTGCGTCGAAAGGTTATCAAATACACTGAAACCGAAGAGCTTCCGTTCGCTTCTCCCATCGCTGTTGTTTGGTGGTCGGCTGAAGCTTTCGGGGACCGCGATGGGCGGACAGGCGGCTGTCTGGCTGACTTGATCCGCTGTTTGGATGCAGCTCGGTCCGTGAAATTCGTTCATAATTCATCCCCTTGTCGTGTGAGGTGTGATATCGATAAGCGAGCTTCGAGCCGCGGGCCGAGGTTGGTAGAAGAATTAAATCATCAGCCGATTGCCGCGTCGCTGATTCACTTATACGATTGGTTTCGAGCTCCGGTGCAATACGGCGACGGGGTCGTCGTCGGCGACTGACGTGCGACAGCTCGGCCAGACATAATTGCAACATGCACTCGCGACGACACCTTCTAAAAGGACAGTGCTCATCTCAGAATAGTGTGAATGTCACACACACACATCCTTTCGGATTCGTTTTCGAATCCGATGGGGTCGACCTCTTCCGTCAGCGCAGGCGAAGACAAATCGTCGGATCACGCGAAGAAGTCTCGACGGAGTCCCATCTATGTATTGTTGAATTGAGCGGAATGTCGACGAGTCCGGTGGGCGATCATCCGGTGTCATCATCAGATAAACACGTTCATCTAACGATGTCGATCCATTACGGTCAACGATGGTTGACGTTTATCGGGGCGTCAAATCTTTGTTTTCTCACACCTCACAATGCAATTGAAGTCGGACGAATGAGCGCTCGGAGCCGTCAACGATGACGACGACCCCCCGAAGAGTCGCTGTCAATGAAGCAAACCCGACCAAAAGCCAGCCGCACAATGAAACGTGAGCGGACTCGAACGCCCGTCTCGTGAATCGAACGGTCCCGGATTCGTGTTTTGGAGTAGATCCGAATCCGCATTGAGGCAACTGGAGTTCCGACTGCCGATTCTTCTTCATCTTGCGTGTGTGCTGCGTTGGGTAAACAAACAAATAAACGAAAGCAATACGTTGGAACATTTGGCTGGTCCGCCGAATTGAAGGATTGCCGTCGGGCAGAAAGCCCTCTTCGAAAACAATAAATTCTTGACGGAGTCCGACTCGACGGCATCCTATGTAGCGCGCTTGACCAATGGATTGACCGGTCGCTTCAGGAATCGATGAAATAACTCACTGAGCGATGGAGAAACGTGAGACGAGTGAACAAGGCAGATCGAAGAGATAGACGCGTGACACTTAACCTAATTCTCGTCTTTGCTGAACGACTTCGTGAGGCAAGCTGTTCTCAAACTCAACTTTCGCCATAAGACGCCTCACGATGACTATGACGACCCTTTTGACTTCCCCGACTTCTCGTTCGACGAATCCGTGGTTTAATATCCGAACTTTGAACCGTTCGCTCACGAGGACACCCGAAACCTCAGCTGGATCTTTTCGTGAATTCCATCAAGGCTGTCAATGTCCGTCATTGATTTTGCGAATCTACGATCGATTCATCTATCCGAGACAGCCTCTTCCATGCTTGAAGAACCATTTGTGTCAGTACCTAATGATTCGACGCCACCGTACACTTCACATGAACGAATGAATTACCTCGGAGACCTTTGAGCAAATATTTCGCTTCGATAATATTCATAGCTAATTGTTTTTTGACGAGATACGATCTGTTATCCGATTTCCGTCAACATCATTATCCCCGACTCGTTCATTCATGAATCGCGCGATTCCTACTTAGATGCTTATCATCGATCCCTCTGTTTCGGTGTTTTCCGGAGAATGCCCATGACGAAAAATCGGCTGCCGTTTCCGCTGTTCACGCATTATCTGTTCTCGAAGATATTGTGCTATCCGATAGAATTTCGCTCTGTTCGACAAAATCATGGCTATCCGTGGGAAAAAAAGCATATTTGTTTAGAAATTCCATCGATAACAATATTGAGGAAATCGGGGGAGACCTCACAGCGAGCGATCCGGAGCGGAAGAAATCATAGTCCAAAGGATGAATCGTCATCACATATCCAACCCTGGACGCGGAAAGTTCGGTTCCATCATCTTGATGTCACCAAAATCATTGTATAGGAATCAGACGCTCCCGGACCACAGATATTACAGCCTAGGTATGTACTTCCAGAATCAGGCTCCGGCATGAGTTCGGAGGCAAGTACGGAAGCGACGCGACGGTGGGAGTGCGAAGGGAAGCATCGAATGATGAGCAGGACAATGAATCGATTGAAGCGCCGACGAATTGAATAATTGATTCGAAAACAAAAACATGGAATCAATTGTCGGCGCGCAGCTGTCTTCCTCTTTTCGGAAGACTTCTCATCCGTAAGCACGTCCGGTTGTCGGTCGTGTTGTTTATAGGGATTTGCTTTGTTTCGTTTGTTTATACGTGCGCTTGCCTGTGTGTCTGTTCCGAAGTGCGTGATTGTGCGTTTTTGAAAGTCATCAAAAAGAAGTGCTCGTAATGGTGGTAATTCCGGCAGCGTGGCGGAATCAACAGAGGGCGTGCAGTAAGAATTATACTCAGAATTTACATCCTCAAAGACAGAATTCCTCGCTTAGCTACCACCTAGCCCAGTCGAATGTACTGCCACCGCCGCGCCAGATCCGCCGGAAGGAAGGCCAAAAGACTAGTCAACTCCGCCCTTAACTTCACGTTGAAGGCTGACGGAGCGTGACTGGCCCAGACGTTAGGGGAACTTCTTTGACTCGACTCTGCACTAAAAAGTCGTTCGGTGTCCGTTGATGCTTCGCTAGTCGCGACGCCGAAATGATGTCGTCCTAAGGTCACGCCTTCGATGGAACATTTTAGAGTATGTCACGCATCCATCGGCATGCATAGGACTCATGAGATCGCTGATTCGGATTGATCAAATATCAGAGAGACAATAGACCTCCGAATGACTGCAGAAAGTTGAAAAGTTCAATGAATGACATGTGTGGCGAGCACAAAAGGAGGACGGATCTCAGCGAGGATCGACTCTCCAGATATTATTGGAGTCTCCGACGCAGTTTTTCAAGCTGTCCCTTCGCCGGAGAAATATATCGGTCAGAAACAACTGGCTCGGAGGGTTCTCGCTGTCGATGGGGTTGAACTCGATACATTCCAACAGGCCGAGACCTGAAAGGTGATCTGACTGTCCTACGCGCTATCAAGCGAAGAGTATCTTACAGGGGACTAGACCGTTCTAGGGCTACAGACAGCGAACGAGCAAGCGCACGCGAGGCGACACCGATGAAACCCCATGGAGGAAAGAGACCAACATCCGCTCGAGCGGGAATCGAGGCACACGGTAGCCTACGCCCGGACGATGCAGACCGCACGCGAGTCGGTTGACTGCAACACGCAGACGTGCAGGGAGATTCGAGATCGTAAGCCACATATTTGCGAATGCCGAACACTTTTAGCAATCGAGGATTCAATCAGATAGATTATGACGGGCGATGACCCTCCACTCCCGGCGTTTGTTGAAATGACACACATTCCTGCGCGATCCCAGTGCGGAATCCATCCCGTTCCGCTGCGATAGTGCCAGGGACAACCCCCTTCCTCGAATGTCATCGGTGCCGCAAGTTGATACCGCTTTGATCAGGAAGTGTATCGGGTCTTCGACTGAGTTTCTCCCAGTTTGTCTAACGGGGATGTCCATTCACGCTCCTCGAGGAATCTCACTCACGATTCACGACCCCCCCCCCACCGTTATTCGGAGCCGCGAATCTATGCGACAGCTTTTTCATTGTGAAATTTAGTCCTCCGCTGACAATCGCTGCTGTTGTACTGCTACCAGGAATCATGATTTTGTATTCAACTGCACAAGTCGCACACTTTGAGCGACGGCCACGAACGAACGTAATGGATGGTCGTCTTCGTTCCGACGATCCGACCGGGCGACAACGTTTCGTCACGAGAAATGCAAAGACAGAGACGGAAATTCGGGATGTTAGCCAGTCATGGGAGTGCTCTCACCCGCGCTGAGAGATAAAATCATTGATAGACCAACGACAAATTCTTGGACAGTTAGTCGACGAATCGCACTAAAACAAACCACAGAGCGAAGCTACGGGCGACTGACAACCGCAAACATCATCGAATCGAATCGAATTTCTCGCTTCACGCCGCCGCAAACAATTGATGCTTCCATGCGATGCGCCGAAAGCTTTTATTCACATCATCGCCTTGAGCATTGACACGTTGCCCACCTCCCCGCCATTGTTAAGCTTTCTATAGAGATTGATCATCCGAGGCAACTCTCGAGTATATTCCTCTCACAGTACCTATACGGGAATAAATGCCGATACGGGGATAAATCCAGGCAGCGAATGCCCAGGGTGTCAACGAGGGATCATGGCTCGTTTCGAACGCATTGCGTGTTTCGATATGAATCCACTCCTTTCATAAACCCACTCGATCGGGGGCTCTCTTTGAAACGGTGAATCGTCACGCGAGCGCTCGCTCGACCGAGGACGCTCCCAAGAAAACTTCGAGCAATGTCAACGGAACACATAAACTTTCATATTCGTAAGAAACACTTCAAGTATTTGCTGAATTCCAAGCTCGCGCGAGCGCATTGTCGAGCACACCTGAATAGCGGGCGCAACTTTTTCTGTGTGGAGAAAGCAAAGTCATCATCGTCGTCCCGGAGGAACGTGGATTTCTGGAAGGCAAAAGTGAAAGAAGAGCATCCGCGACTGTCAAGTCGAGTAATTAAGCTCTTCTCATCCTGGCAATGAAACTTCAGACCGCGTGCTCACACGATCACCTACGATTACGACCACTTCGTGGTCGGAAGCAACGGAAGAGTCAAATACAATTGAATTTACCATCTCTGTTCGACTCCTTCACGCCGTTCCACTGATTTCCCCTCGATCGTCACCGTGGAAGTGGGAACTCTTGACTCGTGATTCGCTCGATGCGTTCCGTTTGTTCCCTAGTGACGCCCAAAGACTGAATGTACTCTTCGGAACAATTCGAAAGCTTTCAATGGGAAAGCTGCGCACGACAGAGATGCTCGACGGGTGACAAAGAATCCAATCAATTACTCAAGGTCTGATGGGGTTCTCACCCGCATCCTTGCTGTGGTACTCACGATTATGGTTTTCCGATTCATCATCAATACAACGATCTTAAACGAATCAATTGATGAGCGATCATGCTCACTTTCTGAACCTCTCGGATCAACATCCCTTCGTTCGACTGAATTCATGCTAATCTTCCAACATCCCGATCGATCGCTGATCACTGATCAGTGATCAGCGATCACAGTATGTATCATACCAGCTCGGGATTTCGCGTGAATTGCATGAAGTTCGACCTGACGAAATCTGATCACTGGATAACTGCTAGGTAAGGGACGGAAAGGTTGAACGATCGGTCAGTGTTGTCTTTTCTCCCTGTTGTGCTCGTCGAACACTGATTCCGCCCGGGGGAAACTGCACCCTATGGCAGCCGAGCGCTGTTTCATATTCAATTTGGAAGAGGTGTGCGGCTATGCCGTCGAGCAGCGAAGCAACAGCAACCCGCCAGAAATGATTGGAGCAGCTAAATATCCACCCGAAAGACCGTTCAACGTACACCAATCCCATGGCGATCGACCACCCGCGCGCCGAGGGAGGTTGGATGAATGAATGCAGGAGAAAAATGATTTGATACTCCCGAGAAGCACCGGACTCGAGAAGCGAAAGCTCAGTCGCATTTCCTCATCGAGGTACTCTCAGCCTTTGTCGGTCGGTCGGTCGATCTGAAACTCACGGGAAAGCGGAAAAGCGCTTATTCATGCGCAAACTCAACATACATCATATCGGACCCGATAAGACGTCATATGACCGATTCCATGCCGGCGATGTTGCGCCTTGCATCTGGACGAAGATGCGGCTTTGGGTTCAAGAAAATCATTCCTGAAGTGCTCCGAGCGCTTGATCACAATTTCGACCGCGGGAGGGTGGCAATCAAAAAGTAATTTTGCATGGCCGGGCCTTCACTGATTAAACACTGCGGTGGGTTCGATGCATACGCACACTTATTTCCGAAGGCATGATTTTCACTCCTCAGTGATGATTGCGATCCGTTAACGAGTGATGACCTAGCCTGCATAAATTCACACCACGGGTCGGTCAACAATGAATAAAAGATCAAATAGACCGATTAATAGAGCGAAAAAGTTGAACCCGGGAGGCTCGACAACATAGGCCGGCAGAATGCGTCCAGGCTAATATTCTCATACGACATCCCCGAGCACAACCCATGTGAAGAAAAGAAAAGATCATGAGCTAACAATATACCAGGATGACCAAAAGACTCGGCTCTGCTCTGCTCAGGTCCTGCCGGAACAGCGCTCAAAGTTCTCTCGCCGGGCTCGTTACAAGTTGACTCACGCAAAATCTAAAGTGTTGACCGCCAATCGACCCGGATAGCAATGATAATGGCGAACATTTTTTCCGCTACTGTCATCATTACGGCTGTTTTCATTAATGTAATTATTGTTCTCCACGTCGAATCGATCGAGTTGATCGAATCCGATCATTTCTATGCTGCCCGATCGAAGGGAATGGCCTCAATGAAGTGTGCCCCCGAGCGCTTTCCAGGCTCCTGGTGATTGATTCTGCATTCATATCCGAGAGAATTTATCTCTACATAATGAGGCATTCGGATTTGACTGATTGTCGTCTGGAAGATCGAAATCAGCGCGGTGTACCCAGGTTCTGTCGAACCTCCGCACTCAGGACAAGGAATCGAGAACCGTTCGGGGCTCTTATGTTGAGACTCTGATCCAGAACTTCTGGTTTCTGTATCTTGGTGGCCAACCGAAGATTCCGTCTACCCGCGGAAATCAAGGAAAGCCGGATGGAACCTCTCTCTGACGTCTGCTGGAGGTCTGACCTTCAGCGAAGAGGATATGAACAAAGAAAGTAGATACGTAGAGAGGAAGCAGAGAATGGAAGAAAATATTCGTGGATGTCGATGTGAATGCAGATGAGAGCTTCACGCTGCGCAGTAAAGAGCACGTCACTCCACCGGGGGATATGTCGACACCGCTTCGCGCCGTAATCTCGAAAGTCTCCATTATCCTTGGTCTGTCACAGAACCTCTTCGATTCGTACTCTCTGATGTCTTCCGCCCTATTCCTCAGTTCATCTCTCGACTCGCTGTCAAACTCCAGGTTCTATTCTGGCACCTGCCTAGAGTGATATCCCCAATTAGAAATTGTCTCACATGGGGTGGGGAGGAGGAAAGTTCTGCAGAACGCAACGTTGAATAGGAACGATTATATCCAGCCTTCAGCGGTGCGCGCTGTCCTCAAGGCTCGTTATTTCTTCTGTGGTAGCTCGTAGCTCGCTTGTGAATCCGACTTACGTAAGCTGTACGCCTCGCATGGTACGATACGTCAAATAATCGGTAGTGATCAAACGATTGCTCGGAAAATGTTCTGTATTGAGCTCACTGATGCGGGGATCAAAATGAGCGATAAGCTAACAGTGATACATGAGTCGGCAGATGAGATAGAAAGAGAGAGATCCGAAAAAGTATCGGGCACCGCAGAAAATCACAGAAGGAAACCAAAGGCCCGCCGATCGGAAAACCGAGTGCCCGACAGAAATCGGCTGCGCACAAATATGTGTATCAGCCGTTGAACGCGAATTAGCCGCGAAACATGCGGGGATTCGTTTGACCAGATCGAAAGGCAAATCATTCGATTCGGATGGTTCGCGCATGGTCGCCCGGTGGCCCATGATTGCTAAGAACGCTCAACGAAATTTCCTATCATTGGAATCGAGCAATGCGTCAAATTTTGACCGACTCGACTGCGGTCTTCGGTCCGTGGATAAACTTACACCAAATGAATGAATTAGGCGAGCACATCAGCTGATGGATGTACATCATTTCCACGACCCGGCCATTGATTATTCGATCAAATATTTGACGGCTGATGACCCTCGAGAAGATCACGCGTGACTTCTTCCATCGGGGGATGCGCAAGATCCACCACACAGTCTTCATACATCGATCCGTCCATCCATTCATTACTGGTTTTGAATAATATCCCATGTGGGCTCGCCACTAATCGATTCCAGGCTCACGAACACTGATCGCACTCCTCCTCTAGACTCATCAACTGAATTTAACGGGGAGACAAGAGAGACTCCGCTTACAGAAAGCCAATCGACCGCAATAATGGTTGAAGAAGCAGCTCTTCTGATGAAAGTGAAGCGAAGCGGGACCTTCGTCGTGTCAAAGTGAACATTGCCCTAGGTGGACGGGACCGAAGGATCGAATAGCGGGAAAAGGCGACTCACTGCGGGGACGTCAACTTGAAACGTCGGCGATGTCGCGTCGGCGGCGTCGATGGCGCGGCGGCTAAATGCTCCGTCGTCGATGAACGACTGCTAAGACGGGCTTCAGGCCCTTAACATGCCACTGCGACCGGTGACAATGGACAACGGACTCCGTGTCGCAAGCTTTTTCTGAAGGATCGAGCAATTGTTTTTGCCATTATGCGCCTTGAGAAGTCATCGACCGATCGACTTTTGGATTGATGAAGGTCTCGATCATTTGCCCCGGTGGTGATGGATAGCCTGACCGTAGACTTGATAAACTGTACATTGTAACTCGACATCGACGAATGCCTAGATGAGTTCATCCGTCACGGGTGGGAGCGGCGCGAATCGCGCCTGCACTGTCCCTCGATCCTCCGGATGGGGAATTCATCTCTCGGCTCAAGGGAATTCCCTCTGGCATCGATGCGGGAAAATCTGAGAACCTAAATAAAGATTTGATTCTCCATGAAATGATCGATATGTCGAAGATCTCTTCTTATCTCAATGCTCTTTTCTCTCCGCGGGATCAACCTCATACTTGGGATGATCTTTTTCGCAGCTCGGGTCTTCAAAGAAAAGATCTGTTGACCCGAAGAAAGAACCCAAGGCTTGATAGAAGCTGAGACGTACGTAGCGCGGCGGGGTAGCGAATGAGCTCAGAAGTTTTCTTCTGTTCAAGGAAATTGTGAAAAAGCATACGATTGTAAGATAAGTCCGACTTTGAATGTCAAAATACTAATGGAACTTATCTCACCGAGCGCCCCACTTTGTCTTATCGTCTGTTTGTATTGTACGGACGCGTTCGTATCCATTCTTGTCCACAGGTCCATGCAGTGTACGCAAGCGAAGGAACGTTCGGTTATGTAGATGACAACGACATCCACGACCAAGCATTGGACAAACAGCGCGTTTGCCGCTTCCCAGTCGGCTGCCGAGACGGCAGTCAGATAGTATCGAATATCTATCACCGACAACTCGATAAGCTGCCGAATCATCTGCTGTTGCATTGACACATCCGAGACAGCTTCCTATTCAGCTCCACAAAGAGCTCCGCGTGTGGCTACGGAACAATCCGAATTTGGATAATTCTTCGTCGTGATTTTCTAATCCCGAATGACTGAGCGCTCCGTTCTCGACCTACCGTTCCAGACACCGGTTTCTTGCTTCCATCGATTTCCACTCGTGGCTGTTTTCATCGGTTCGGCTCATGAGGGCTCTCGCTGTCATCTGAAATTTCCTACTCTCATGCTGAACATCAAGCTTCCGTCGCTCTCCCACGCTGAAACATTTTGTCAGCTACGAAATACGACTGGACTTTTAACGATGTTTACTATATCAGTCAGGATTAAGGATTAGCCGTTTCCAGGCTGTTCTTCATCTCCGACGCCGACGTTTACACTTCCCGGATGTGCGACTATGAAACGGACTCCTTAGGTCCGATGAGGGGGGAGCAAGGAAGGCGTGGTCTGCTGGGGAGGCCCAGACTGGGGATGATCAATCAGAGATTCGGGAAAGCTCTTCCCCGTGCTCGTCTCGATTCCGCTGGAGTTCCTATACCGCGCGGCAGCGAGAAGCCCTGTAGATCGTCCACGTATGCTCCATTATTCCTAAGGAACGCTTAATAATGTTCCATCCGCACGGCGCGCGTATACCGATTCGACAGAATGACCACCGTCCATTGCCTCGTATTGAATCTAGAATGAGTCCGCTGTAGTGATTCAGGTTGAGGACGCAGACGACAATCTGTTGAGACGCGTAGACTGCGCGGCACCAAGGTCATCTTCCCCGAAGGCTTCGCCGAATGCGAAAAAAAAACTCGTGCACGGGACTAATTCAAGCCACCGCCACTCTCATCGCGCTCCGAAGTTCTCTCACTGCGCACACACTGAGCCGTCGAGACGATGATCGATACGAAAAGTTTCTCCAATATCGCCTTGTTGTGATTTCGCGTTTGCTCCTTCACGCATGCTGCGTCATGTGATGACGAAAGAGAGTTTCTCGATCGGACAGTCTCAGAAACAACGATCATTTCGCCGGACTGGGTTCGCCAGGAGCTGAGGCTGTTAGGATGTCGCTGAAAAGACACCAGTATCGTAGAGGAAAGTCAAAATTATCGCCAGTGCCAATCCGAATCCTTGTCCGGCTTCTCGAATCGACGATGCGTCCTGCCCAAAGGAAGGAAAACAAGCGGACATGAGAGCGAGCTACGAATGAGGTGCGTACGAATAAGCGGAGCTGGTAGTCGCACATTCAGGACGTAATCAGTCCCGAGATCTTGCATTGACAAGCATCCACACCTTCCACCGCGGCGTCAAAATTTATCTGTTCCTGTTCTGCACCTCACAATGCCATCGGCACCTGCTACCCAAGGTGTCCAGTTTAGATCTTATCTTCTGGGTTTTGAGAAGACAGAGGCTCCCGATACCGGAACTGAACCGTCCCTGAACTCCGAAATTACCGCTGAAGTGACCGATCGGAAAGACCTCATCCTTAGGTGTCTGGGCTCCTCGACTCCCATCGAGACTGCCCTCGCCGTAGACTGTACATATAGCCTCACTGACATGACGGTCTGGCGGGGCCAGCGATTGAAAAGAGGAGTGTGAAGTAGGGTAATGAGCAGGACTTGATCAGAAGCTCGAGGGGGATCCTTGGAATTCGGCGCCACCTTGATTTTTGACATCCGTTCAAAATCAATCATCGTCGCCTTCGATCTCCGAGTTCAGCTCATTCGCGCTCTCAGCCGCAAACAAGTCGGGCGACGCCTCTTCCGGGGACGTGGCGGGTGCTCGGAGCCAAGCCCGTCACCTTCCGAAACTTGACGCTCTGAATGACGGACTGTGATGCCAAGGTGTTCGTCTGTTTTTTACGAAACCGAGTCTCCCGTTTCCAGGCTGAGCGGTTCTTGATGGGTGGCTTTCTAAATGGCTAGTTGGCAGGCGCAATGGTTTCACATCTGATTCCTGTCGCCTCAGGCCAGCGACGACGACGACAACAGAAGCGACGGCTGAAGGCCGACGTCTTCGTCCCTTGTCGCGAACACACAAAGCCTCCGCTACCTCAGTGAGTCGTGGAGAGCAATACTATCTCGTTGTCTCGTCGCCGACGTCGTCCTTGTGTCTGTGACAAACTCGCTCATGGTCGACGTCTCCGTGCAATCCATGTCCCTTGGTGTTTGCCTAACGGAGGCAGTCAGCTGCTTGGACGCCTCGATGATTCGACGGCGTTCACTTGGCAGCGGCGTCTATGTACTGCTGCTCGCTCACTCCACTCGAGCGGAGGTTGAGCTAGTGGGGTTTGCCGTCTTCCGGAGCTGCCTTCGGCTACTTGCTGATCGAGAGGGAACTTATTGCTTCCTTGCAGTGCCGCTACTCGAATGTGTCGGAGAGACGGAATAGTTGCTCACTGACCTGTCTTGGAGTTCCATGGGAGGGGGGCGGTTGAGCCTCCAGCCGACAGGATTGCGGTGTGGACCCCATTTGATTCCGAATTCCCCGACATAATGCTCTTTTCATTCAATGCTAATGTATGAATGTATGGAATATGGACGCAGCCGATGCGGAGTCGATGGCCGTCAAATGTTTTTTTCATCTATCGACGAAAAACGCGGGATCTGCTCCCGAAATCCGCGAGAGGAGGGAGGGGGCGCAAGAAACGAGTTCGAGAGATCCTCGACGTCCGATAGATCCGAATGGTTTTCTATGAGTCGACTGGCTCAACTTTTGCGTCTTCGCTGAATTTTTCGCGAGGTCTTCTTCCGCTTCTTCTTCCGCTCAGACACCCCTGAATCGCTCGTCGTACCAGGGGTGTCTGAGCGGTGGAGGCAGTATCTCAGCGCTCAGCGCTTATCGGATCCTCAATCAGCTTCATAATGAAATCGAGTGAAGACCCAACAACAAATAACAACATTGAATCACGCTGGATGGAATGCGCGTCAACCCTGGCTGCCTGAGAGAATAAGAGGCGGAAGTGGTTACATTTCGCAGGCTTTGTGTGCGTCTGTGAGCCCTTATAGTATTTGCTCATTCTTCGCTGATCGCTCAGACGTGCGTCCTCACGTAGCTGCAAAACGCACGTCTGATTCAGATTCGGCAAGTCTTCGAGACCTGGAACTGAAATCGTCGTTCAGGACCCGGCTCTGCTGTTTCCAATCGTTTGCACCGATGCGTTTTACGACTGATACGAGACCGGACTCAATGGCAGAGAAATCCTTGGGAAATTGAAATCAAATTTATTATTCCGGATAGGGAGCCACAATAATTTTTGATACTTCCTCGCCCATTCCGTCTTCGATGATGCGCATTCGAAGTGATCCATTCCGAGGCAAGGATTTTTCTTCTGTGCATTCCCGAAGTTTTGGCTAATTCGCTTCTCGTTCTCCAGTTTTCGGATGAATTTTGACGGAACGTTTTCGAATGGTTCCGATCCGAAGCTTTCCGCTCACTCAATGAATATTCACTCGGCTACTTCAGAAAGCGGTGCTTGATGGGGGTTCGATGACTGTTTATTTTTTCCAAATTCAATTCCGTTTTACGGTCATGTGTTTATTCCGGTTTCCTTCGGTTTTTCAATTCAGAAACAGTCACCGATCGATTTGGCGTGCGGCCAGTCTTCGTCGGATCGTCGCGTCGATCGTGCAGAAAACGACCACAATAACTATCTCTGCTCAGAGTAACGGTTGTGATAAGATGAACAAGAGAAAAAAGGAACAATTCGTTTGAGCGAGTTATTTCTGTGCCGTCGCACATCGGCGAGTACCCAGGCATGTGCCGGCTCGGACGAAAGCTTCGGAAAACTTACTCGAAACAATCGTCGATTTTGGCATATATTCTCTCTGGAATCTAGGAGCTTTCCAAGGGTTCTGGTAGATTCTTTGTCTCGAATGACCCGTGAGCCATTGGTGCTGGGGGTCGCCGGATTCCATCTCGATAGCCTTTGGGTACACCTATTGACAAAGTACCCACCGAGCTGCTGGACTGTTTCCCGGTGATTTAGAGCAAACGGCAGCGAATGAGACAACAAGGAAGGTGCAGCGATGGAGCGAACTTTGGGAGGGAAGGGCCTTGATAACGAAAATTTCTGTAGATGAATGATCCGTGCGGATTCCCATTCAGTCACAAACAAACACAAACAACCACTTATTCTGAGCAGCTTCTGTTCTGAGGCGGAAATCCTCGGGAACGACCTCACATCATTACGCGACGACGGCACGTGCTGCTCTTTCGGACAACCGCTATAATTGATCATCGTCCACCCTCACGACGAGCCATCCATCTTTATTTTAATTCTCGGCTAGAGGATACCGTCCGGAGTATAATAGTAACTCGGATCACGTATGAGCTCTTTGCTTCATTCGATTTGAGCGCTTCAAAAGCGACCGGATCAAAGCGCCCGCGTTCTCTCGTCTCTGAGTGCCGAAAGTCCAAGGCGATTCCAGCGATTGACAGATCATTCGCGGATCAATTTTTTTTGTTTGAATCGAACTCGCACACAGGAGGCGAGTCATTTGCCCGAGGCTCGCTACCGGGGTCCTTTCACGTGGGTGTTAAGGGTCGTGTCATTCAGTCCGACTCAGCAGCCACGCCTCATTCATTACGTGGGGCATTCGATACCGACAGAAATCACACAGATATCTCTGGATTTTGACGGCTGTCAGCTACTGTGTATATTATAATCGTTATCGAGAGTCAAACTATGCAGCGAGAAATTCCAAAGTCGGCCCTCACGTCAATTCAACGGAAGGGAATACATAATATTCAAAAGACCTTTGAGGAGTTCTGAATGACGACGACTTGCAATCGCTTTTGATGCGTTTCAATCGCGAACAGATTCTGAAATGCTCCGAGGAAGGATCAGGCGTACGAGTTTTGGGCATGTTCATCGCCATGGACTCTTCATTTGGCTCGTTTTTGACGGACGAGGAGACGATGTAGAACCGATCCGGCTCATAGGCACAATAATGAGTGCAGCTCGGATTCTGCGGCTCAAGGAACGAAAATGGAATTTAGGGACATGCCTCCCATAGTGGGTTCTGTTCTCGAATAATGGGAGTGTCACAAAAGTTCTTCGTCTTGAACTGTGTGTCTCTACACTTCTTCGCGCTAGCTGCGAACTCTGATCGAAATTGGATTACGGCTTGTAGACGCTCCAAGAACTTGGCCGTGAATATGATGACACGGGTGTCTCGCATTCCACTAGCCGGTATGACATTATAGAAACATGCTGTCGACGTTGTTGTGGTAATCCATGACCCGGCCAGCTGTCCCCTGTATTGGGAGATACCAGCGTCGAAACTCACCACGATGGGATGCGCGTCCGGTTTCCCACGGAGGTGGAGATCTCCGGGAAACGTTCAGTGGTTCTATTTTTTGAAAAAAAGAATGTCCCGTTAGAGGAAAAAACTCTGCCCGATCGCGGACAGCGTGAAGCCGAAGCGACCAGCGAAGATGGATGGTCTTCTCCCGGAGTCTGAAATGACCGCGTGGGATTTTTCTATTTGTGGTTATCACTGTTTATTCCTTCCGTCTTTGAAAAAACTCGGTAGAACCCATCCGAAATTCTGTTACATCATTGACGATGCTTCCCCAACTGAGCTTCGCAGGTGCCGCAGTCGGGATCATTGTTCCAGCGGTTGCTGGCAAAAATAACTCCCCGATTCATAAAAACTGAATGACACGTAACAGCGGGCAGAAGAGTCCTTAGAAAAAGCTAACGGAAAAACCCACGGCCATCAGAAAGAGGAAGGATGGGGAACGTGACTCGTCGTGATGGGCTACGTGCCGAGCCAGCTCACCACTTGTAATGAACATGCGAAATCGAGCTGTGGATGCATGCAATTCACTTCTGACTCACCTGAGCACGGACTCGGGCTCGACTCATGAAGTCCTCCGAACAGATCCGCGACTCTGAACTTTCCGGGTCCAGAATCTCTGGGCTTCTCGGTTCTCCTCAAATCTCTCTCGGTTAATCGAAGAGCAAGACCTAAGGTCGACCTCATCGAGAATATTAAAGGAAGATCCTCCCTAATATACTCTTGCCGACGTTGGACGGACCCAGGACCCGGGGAACCATGTATGGAAAGTCTGTTGTTCGACCATTCTGTAAGTCTGACCATCGCCACCAACGTACGGGTCACGTCTCGATTCCAAGCCGTTTCGTAACGATTCAAGCGACCAGCGAATAGTTTCGGGCCGTCAATCCAAATTTGACGCCGCTTGTTCTCACGCCGCTTTTGTCGTGCTCGTCGTTCCCGCGTTGATTCCACGACGATTGAGTTGCAAGTTAGAAACGAGCAGTTCGCGACCGACATCCCATCCGTGATATTGACGGAGTTTCATTCAGGATTACCGAATGATGTCATCGGGAATGCGCGTGCCGGCAGAATTACCGTCGGTCGCGCTTCGAAAGGCATTTATTGATTTCGACAACTCTACTCAGAGAATATCGAAAACGAGGGGATCGTTATCAGAAAAACGCAAACAAGGTCACTCGTTCAAGGTCAGATAACTGACGGTGGAGAGACACCTCTCTTCCACACCGTTAGTGCGTGATATTCCCTGATTGGGGAATTCGACCGCGGCCGGAGGTCCATCGACCGACACTTGTGGATGTCGGGGGTTCTGAGTCTGGTTTAGTGGAAAGCCCAGCCCATGCATCCGCAGCACGGCGCTACGGCCCGATTCCGGAATTCTGGCAATGACAGGTTCACTGCTAGAATGGTCCGAAGACTGCTGAGAACCCTCTGAACTTGAAAGTCACCACACATCAGTCAGAGCTTACGATCATTGGATCGGCGTGAAGGGGTCGTAATGGGGTCCCCTAGAGACCGGGTTTCAAGGTACCGGGCCATTTTCGGCAATGGCAGGTTGAATCGATTGGGGTTCTTGATTTTCTTTCGCCAGATCAAGGAGTTGAGCTCCAATTCTGATTTGGGGTTCGATGGACACCCAGATGCGGAGAAGACCTACGAGAAAATCATATCCGTGCATACTTCCCCCTCAGGAGGTGAAGAAGGCAGCGTAGCGCGCTCGAGGAAATCAGTGGACGACCACAAATCCGGAGACCTCTACTCCGGTTCTTCGAGATTCCTTGAATGAGTCGGCGTCATCCGAGTTATGGGGGAGACTTTCCGGTCAGAGGAAACATTGAAGTGAAGCCGGCGAGGAACACAATAAGCTCCGATGATGTAACAACGTCTGTCATGTCTATAGTGACTCGATACGGGTTCCTGATGGTATTATCTGGCGGCTGGTCATTGTTAGCGCTTATTGAACAATTCACCGAGCGGGGTAATTGCGCTTTAGTGGGAGTGCGGGAGGTATTACTACCCACTATGAGTGGTGGAAATAAGTGGCCGCAATGATCAGAGCGGTGAAAGTTCCCGCGGTCACGGCGGCAGCTACGGCGCCTGGCCCGCCTCTGTCCGA
The DNA here is from genome assembly GCF_000255335.2 of Galendromus occidentalis. NCBI lineage: Eukaryota > Metazoa > Arthropoda > Arachnida > Mesostigmata > Phytoseiidae > Galendromus > Galendromus occidentalis. Next base: position 123,182 of record NW_003805129.1, on the reverse strand, counting down.
TTGACAATATTGGCTGGTAGTGACTGCTTGACCGGAGGCAGCAGCTTAACGATGACTGCGCGAAGGAGAAAAGAACAAGAGAATCGGACGGCTATGAATCAATGGAAGAACAAATGGTTGAATGGAAACTGCCGGGCGGCATCCGGCGAGGGGAAGTAGATAAAGCCGTAGATGATGGATCGGAGCAGGGTGTCAATACAATATGTTGCTGTCACTTCGCGTGTTGTTCTTGCACCTTTCACACAGAACAGGCCGGCTGACGGAACTGACCGACTGACGGCTCTCCGACCGATCGCCGACTCGGTTCGCGTTTCGTCCCAGAGGAACCGGGGGCCGAACCGAAGACTCTCGCCCATCATATCCACTACCCCGTATCCTTTTCCCGACACAAGATGTTCTCCATCCGCTAGCGGGTCGGCCGCAATTTGTTTGCTCGGGCTCGTTGTGATGGTGCTTGCCCGACGATCGGTGGAGCGCCAAAGGAATTTCTAAAATATACCTTGATCGATGATCCTGAGGAAGTACGGGCAAGACCACGGAGTGTGAGCTCTCAGTCGGATCAGGAGTCTGGAAAAATAAAACAGTGCACGCCGCTCGCTCCGACAGCCTGATGCGCCGTACTTTCCTGTATGCCTTCCTTGTTCGACGCGTGCGGTGATATGCCCTCCTTGATCGATCGCTATTTCTCCCTGTATTCCATGCGAAAGATTGATTATGCGGTCTTACGCCGCGCGTACGTAGGAAGAGTGCGTACGCGAGTCGCTGCGACGAGAGACATCGCATGTAGGGCATCTCATACATAACATGTTCGAATCGCTGCGCTCGACGGCGGTGACGGCGATGAGTACCGCGGGACCGATGCCCACAGCCCGCAATCCCTCTAGAGCCCTCGATACCCCAAGACTCCGGCTTACCCCCGCTCTTGATCGAGCTTCTCGATCCACTGTCCTCCAGCGAGGATCTATCTTCAGTAGAACCCCTATATGACGGACCCGTATACTACGCACAGTCGTTTACAAGGGACCGATTGCTCGGTCCCGGACCAGCCTTCGGAATCATCAATCTGAGGTGGCTCGGCTATAGCCGGCCCAATAATGAACTTCCGAATAGAAGAGACTGATTTCCTTGCCCCCGTCCTATCTACTCCAATGCTAATCAGATCGGTTATTACGGAGCAATTCTCGCGAGGAGAACATTCGGACGCGAATACCTGTTGGACGGTTCGCAAGATTTCTCGCCCCTGAGAAGCTTCTACTGCACCTTGATCTCTGGCGGCAGGATGAGATTCCCTGCCGGCTCCGGAGTGAAATCGACTCGTAACTCGCATCCACTAAGATAAATTATTATGAGAACACCTCTCCCGAAAGATGAGTTGCTTACTCTTCCATTTGGAAAAGGTCTTGTCGAGGGAAGCCGGCGGGGAAAATCTACCAACGATTCCTTCTCTTCTGTTTCCGAAGCGGGATTGCATTCTTCCCACGAAATCCTTACTTAGCAGCTGACTTGTCGGCTCGACATCGTACCGGAGTTGCAGATAAGGGCCGGGAACAAAAGAATATGTTACGGACTCTTACAAAATAACACTAGCTGTTTGACGATTGATGTAATTCGTTACCCTTGTTGTTCTTTCCAGCGTCTCTACAAACGTCGCATGGCTGAAGAAGAGATGCAGAAGTTTTCGCAAACCGCCTTCCAGAGACGATTGGGGACGGCCTACACTTCGAAGTTCCCGATAATCCCCCCAAGACTTCGACTGGTAGACAAACATCATGACGATAAAAGAGCTGAGAAAGACGACATCGATCCATCATCAACAAACCTCAGCCCAGCCTCCGTCCTCTGGGAGCTTCCCCGCAAGCACTTCAGCAGGTGAGCTCTGAGTTTCCACCTGGAAATTAACCCGATCTTAACGACGGGATAAGAGCTGACGATGCTCTCCCGAATCCTCCGGTACCGTTCGAGACTGCCTTGCCCGAATTCATGACTCCGAATGGATATAAGGAGTTATCTCGCTTTTCACGAGTCTCGTGCTGAGCATCCCGTGATTCTTGTACCTCGAACCTTCAGAGTCAAATCCGTCCTTCAAGAATTATTCTGTTCTCCCGAAATTCTCATCGGACGGTCATCCGCAGAGAATTCATTAATCGAGCATGCTTCGATCATCTACCACAATGATTCATTGAATGGGCATATTCGGCGGTAATTTCCACTACATGATAGGATGATCACCAAAATTACAGAAGAGTGAAACAATCGAGCATCCGACTGGGAACAATGGCGAATCGTTTCGACAAGAAAAAACACCCCTGACTCACTGACGCCGTAGTTCTGGGTGGTGAAAATCGTGTCCGCGATTTTTGGCCCAATTCGTGTTTCGTTCCGACGACAGTGCGCGAAATAGGCATTGTGGTGGAATAATCTATTCGGACGATTGAGTTAGGAGCTGCTGCTTCCTACAATTAGAGAATTCTGGTCGGGGAACGGTCACCGGAAACATTGGCTTCTGCCAAACCGAAGCTTCCCGATCCCCAAGTGAGCGCGTGAGGGGCTGCTTACGATGGCAAATTCACATTTTTCTCACCGCGCCAATCAGCCGAAACGCCGGATCCGGCAGCCGCCAGGCTTAGCGTTTTGCATGTTGTATTGATATTTTCTGAGGTGAACATTCGTTGATTGGATTTCGCCAGAAAACATCCTATACGATCGAGGTATCATCCGTAGCTGTTTTCGTCAGGGGAGGGAGAATCACTTAAATCCGAGAAGCGAAAACAACGCCCGAATACAATATGGATAGAAGGGGACGTCAGAGACACGGAAAATCGTGACCTCTCGGATGATTCTCGGTGTGAACAAAGATATCTCGGCTCTGCACCGGCACGGCGATAAGCGAATCCATCGTTGCAAGCACAGGCTCTGAGACGGAATGGACCCGGCTGCCTGAATCTCGTGGAGCTCGCCTTAGTCCGCTGGTATTTTCCAGATTTCCTGTGTCCTGATCTTTATCCAGTGCCCTCCCCCTCCGCGGTCAACTTATCGTTTGTTCGCCCTTGTTCTGCTCGTTTCGGCTTTTCTGCCCAGAATTACCCCAGTCTACCGAAAGCTGGTGAAAGCCGACGGTAGTGATCCCTAATAAGTTTACGATGAAAGCAAAGGGAATCGTTGAGTCAAGTACGACAATAAGATGTTGACACTCTCCGAATCGGACGCCCGATTGGACGACTCTCTGAACGACGTAGTAAACGACACTTGGAGCGAGGTAGAAGTTCTGAACAGAAAAGTGACAAAAGTTTGCGGTGACAAAGGGGCCGAAATGAAGGAAAGTGAAATAAAGGAAAACGAAACGCTGATTCCGTTTGTGGTTAGAACGATTGTCAACTCGGAATGGTTGATTGACCCTTGACTGGCGTTTCAAGGTAGACTCGTCGAAAAACCCACTTGGAGCTCGGTAGTCTTTTCTACGGAAGCACTCGCTCTCTCGGCGATAGATGCAACGCTTAGTCGTGCACTGGTATGCAAACATTCGATTCGTGGTTCAATCTGCGATTGGTAATCCGACATATCCGAACTTCGACCTGTGCGGAGGAAGGTCCTCACCGCTTCACAGCCTCGTGTTCAGGTATGCATGTTGACCGTTAGGTATCATGAATGTGTCAAGCATCAGGGAACCCCTCCGAAAACATCTCATTTTCTGATGAATCTACCTCGATCTGGTCCCTTTTCTTTTCACTCGAGCTCGTCGCTTGTGTGCAGAAGGGAACGAAGAAAAAGTGACCTCGAACCAGATAAGGCCCCTGATGAACAAAATGCAAAGATAGAGACCCTGAAACTGAAAGGCAGAAGAGCACACGTAGAAAAATAATAGCGCAACAAACAATATACGATTAATATATAGTGAACACAGAAGAAAGCGCGATACCAGTGCGAAGATTGATAGTCGAGAAATTGAACAACAACATCTCGGCAGCGACAAACAGTTCCGTTCTGCCTGAGGCCGTGTACCACGCCTAGACAGGAGGCTTCCCAGGGGTTTCGTTTCCGGCGAAAAACGGGGCGAGACCGCGACATAATGACGCACGTATGTCGATACTTTTCGCGATCATGAGATCGACGTCCGGATCAAACGGTCGTAGAGCAGGCCTTGATCAACATGAAAAAGTGAATTTCGACATGAAATTAAGGACTCTGCCTTGATCGTCTCGTCTGACGAGTCCCCCCGTATAACTTTCTCCTCACCGTCAGATTAGCTCTGATCGATTCCCATGATTGCTTCTGAAAGCAAGTCGGTAAAATATCTGCTCGGAACAGCGTTCGAAGAATAAAGTCATCCAATGCTGACATACTGGCAGGGAGCCTGAGTCTCTCGATGGGTCCGGCTTTCATGCCGATTTCTATGACTCCGTGAAACAGCAATAGACTTGCTGCTGGATGCGGCTGCGATCGCAATTAGACATTGAATCCAATGCTAGATTCGTTCGATCAGGCTTTTCTTTCCCGTAGACGACTGTCAAGTGCCAGACTAAAGTTTAATTTCTGCGCAACCTTCTCCGGGACGTGATAAGTCCTAATGGGATTCTGACTACTCTAATTGGAAAATCCGATTGCGATTCACAGCCGAAGAAACAAGGGGTCGCCGATTCGGGCCGTCCCGAAGCTGAGACGGGCGAGAAAGAAAAGCATACGAAATACAATCGGGGTACGCGGTCAATGAAGAGGTCAATCATTAGGCTTCTGATCTCACCAATATGATTTAATGAGGCGGCTCACTGCTGCAAAGCAACCCGGAGCGGCTTCAATCCGCGAATGATTCCCGATGCTCTTCTTCGCTCAGTTCACGCGCTTGCGCTCGAAATGAGGTTTCCGCATCGAGTTTATCGGTAAATTGCTCAGGGGATCCGACTTGATCGTCTGTCAATCTTTTATTCCGAGTAGATATTCGATGCGAAATGGACAAATACATCAATGGTCATCATCAGCGATTCGCTTATTTCCTTAGGATTCGCACCCGGCATGATGGAGAGAACGATGGAATCGTTGTTTCGATGAATCCATCGAGTTAAAATCTGATTGAAAAATTCGAGTCATCTGTCCATTTCACATTCATAGAGCATCACTTCTGTCAATCAGTAAACTCAACCGCCAGAATTAGAAGTCAGAGCGATTTGTGACCGAATTTCGACTCATGATGAGGTGATGTTCATCGAAGTTTACGACGCGAGGATCCGTCCCAGATATACCGCGAAAAACAGCAACCTGACTGCCATCGAGAGGGATGCTCAATGAGGATGGTTCATGAATGGATCGATCTAGCAGTGTTTCTTCTATTGCATGCTTATCAGTGATAGCACACACTATGAAAGTCTGTCATTCGAGATCGCGGTTCCTTCCGATGACTCTCTCGCGCGAATCTGACCGGAGGCGCTTTTGAATTCACCTTTCAAGCGGAATGATTCGTGTAATGAGGATAATTGCCGTATATTTACTCATCCAGCCCGATTGGAGTCATATCTCATGAATTACCCGTGGGTCATTTGTTTGGTACAGTCTGACTCCAAAGGCAACTCGACTGGTGGTCCTTTCCTCGCGCAAACCGATTTCCGTAGTACTACCTCCACAGCCAGAATCAGGAACAATCAAAGCTCGTAGCCATGCGGTCGTGCAAATCGAGACGTTTCAAATCTTTCGGAGTTTGACCTAATGATCTGTGGTTGGGATTCATCAATTCGGAGAGAAGCTATTCAGAGTTGTCTCGAAGGCGCTTCGTTTTATGAAACTATGGTTTTCAATTACCTCAATGACCAGTCCGGTGATTTTCGCATTAGCGAAATTGAGCAATCGGCTGTGGTCGCGAAGCTCCAGTTCATGGCCCTTCGAGCAGGCGGTAATCAATAATCGTGCATCAAAAAAGTAATTATTTTTGAAAAGTGGAGACAACGAGAAGTCCTGGGTTCAGTCGCACCGGAATCACGTCGGTCATCCGCTAGAAACGGGAAGTTCTCCTCCTTCCTGGTGCGAGGCTCCGGAGCGCTCACGAAGGAACTCTGCGCCGACAGGTGGAATCGGTGATTGACCAGAGCTCGCGCAGAATCGCGTGGTGGAGTGGCGTTTCCCTCGGTCTCTCACGCGTTCTTCCTCGATCCTCAGGCGACCATGCCTAATTTCTCTCAATAGGCTCTCGATTAGGTACACGGCGAAATTCATCTCCATCGTATGAGCCGCGACGAATCGGAGTATCCAGGCCAGCGCCATGTCATTCTCTTCCAGATACACGCCGTACAACAGAGGCTCGATTCTAACTGAGCTCCATCCCATCCATGAGCGCTTCTCGGTTCGCATGCCCCAGTGAATATTCGGATCGAATACACCATGAGATAATGCACCGAAGTTTCCGAATGCCTCAGAATTCGATCTGATCTGATTCGAGCTGGCAGCTCTAATTTGAACATAAGATCCTTCGCGTACCATCTTGTTTCGACGATGAATTTGAGCAGAGAAACGAACAATGTTATTTTCTTTTCTCCGAATCTTTGACCCGTGCTCGATTATGCGCAACAGTCAGAAGATAATGCGGATGAAAAGAACGCAGAAGGCCTCGATACCATAGAGCTTCGCGGTGTTCAGTCGCGGCGTTTGCGTCGGCAGCGGCGGTGGTATTAGCTCTAAATACAAATCGTCGCCGGAGATAATGCGCGGACCCTGTATGTGTTCCTGGTGTAGCTTTTCGTGAGTGCTTGTCCGCTAGCGTGTCTGATCATTTATTGGGCTGTGAACCGGTGCGTATGTGAATCACAAGTGTCGGCATCGTCGGAAGATTGAAAAATATCGATTTTTATCGCGCGCTTCGCTCTCCCCGCCTGCTGGGTTAGCTCGCCCGGACGCCCGTCGACGCGTTTAGGGTACGCGGGACCTTGACTCACTACTAGGGCTCGCTCGCTTCTTGTTTTCTGTTCTTCACTGCGACGACGTCGACGACAGGACCATTTGCGGCCTTTCGTCATCGCCGTCTCGAGAATGACTTGCGCGCATCCAATATGGCACACTGTCATTTTGAATTTTGGCCAGCGGTCGGAGCAAGGGCCCTGATACGTCACGGCTTCATCCTTCATTCACTAAGCTTCTCCTGATGTTTGATTCAATCGCCGAATTCACGAGTTTTCGTCCCCGCAACCCTAAGAAGGATTCGGCGTTTCGCTTCCGACTCCAACGCAGCTCCATTTTGAATCCATGTGGTAGAGCGCACTCAACCGCAGAGTGAGCGGGGTTTCCTGCCGGAGCGTACGGATCGATTCTAGCCCGTAACCAATCTCAATTGGTTGCCTCCGTATTCGTGAAGCGCGCCATAGTAGAATAAAAAGACATTGCAGCCGAATTCAGTCTGATGTGACTGTCCTGGAAAACAGTTTCGGAAACATTCACGTCATGATGGTGGAACGTGTCCCGCGACTATCTTTGAATTTCTTAAATTATTTGTTTATTTGTCTGTTCACCCGTCTATCGCTAGGCTGGTGCGCTACCGACAGCAGAGGCAGCCGTCAGTTGCCGCGTGAAGATCGTCGCTGGATAGTCGTCCGAAACAATGCGATGCCGCGCTTTTCAATAATTGAAATTGGATCGGGTCGCCTGATAAGCCAGCCGAATAAGCAGTCGAATAAGAGAGGGTGGTCATAGGGAGACGATCGATGGCTCTGGATCGCGGGATGAATCCCGAGGGTTCCAGCGGAGTCGCTCCGTCTGCCGACGTCGGCCTCAGTCGACGCGCTTCACAGCAACTTACATTCGGAATCATTGTCGGATGAATACGATTGGGCTCTTGACAACTTTTCCGCGACAGTGCGTCTGTTGGAAATGAGTGTCGTTTTTTTCTCTGATGTGTCCCGTCGAATGAGAGGCAACAAAAATCCAAGCATCGCAGTCAGAGAATGGTCCGTTGTCGTTGATGACGTTCGTTGCGATGAAATTACTCTCGAGAACTGTAAATATGAAATAGCTTACGAAATGAAAATCGTGCCACAAATCAAACACCGCCAAAAAGACTTCTACCCTGGGGGCAAATATGGCTCACAACGTCGAGTCTCGTATGAGCCCCGAGCCCCGGGGCGGCATCTTGGAACGGAAAGTAAAAAAAAGAAAGAAGAAAACGAAGCAAGAGGAAAGTGAAAATCTTGAATGCAGGAAAGATCCTGTTTCGTGTCCCATTCTTCAGATCTTTGAGACTGCTCCAAATATAGCCCAAGCGCGGACGGCGGCTATAGTTCTGGTACAGAGCAACTTCTGTCAGACTACTTCAAGAGCTCGTTATCGACGACGCAAATCGGTAGATATGCGAGAACACTCCTTTTCCAGGCCAGAGCAAATGAACACGACGTGGTCTACGACTGCTTCGTACTGGACAGAGAGTCATTTATCGAGCTCAAAGTTCGTGGATAAGCATCGCATCGCCCAAGGGTTTTCTGCAGAGCGAATGATGGAGCAAGTGCGACAGGAGGGACAAAGAACAGGGTCCAGGATATGAGGGAAACAACTTGGAACATTCGTTGCATATCCTGCGAGAGAGCTTAGTTCTGACCTTTAGGACTCGTATTATTATCCCGGGAATAATCTTCGATCAAAGCGGGACGTTCGCCGACGTCGCGTCGTCGCCGTCGAATGAACACAGAAACAACGACCCATGAAGGAATAAGGAGGACAATCAGGGCACTTGGAAAAAATGGAACCTTGCTCACGTCATAATCTTCTTATCGAGCCGTCAATGCCGATACTTTCTGCAGCTAGCGGTCTTGTTCCGATGCTCTGATGATTCGTTTCCCTTTCATTGTCTCCTATCGGCATGCATCCTCCGGTTTCCCGGCGGCGCGGCGTGAAGTTGTTTCTGAATCAAGCTCGCTGCAGTCTCATCTCTCTCACTCACTGAATTAATCCATCGATCGGGTCTTGTCTGTGAAAGTCAAGATCGTATTAAGGCGATTTGCAAGACAAACTTGCCGAAAACTCGTTTGGGACCGAAGCCCTTCGCTCTGCCGTGGAAGCTCCGAGAACATTGTTTCATGAGAATCGTTCAGCAGCGTCATTGGCTCATTCGAAGTTTTATTTCCAGAATTCATGACTCGGGAACGACTGTGGCTCCCCCTGAGAAACTCATGCGCCCCCGACCCACACGACCCCAAGCTTACTCGCTGGATGGATTTGTCCCCAAACCCTCGAACATAGAGATCAGCATCCAGCCGCCTCTTGGATTGGTCACGACTCCGAAGAAGGTGAGTGGGACATTTTCGATGAGAGTATGGCCATCCGTCCGCTCAGATGAAAATGCACGGCGACACGGGAGCCACGCGCGTCGGGGGACCAAAGGAGCCAACTCTGGGCTTCGGAGTCGCGAGAGAGTCAGATCCGAAAACATAGGTATATGATTCTCTTGAAGAGTACGGCTTTTCCGACGATGCCCCCCCCTATCGATATCCGAAGCAGCAGTATCAGATGAGCCGATGTTGTAAATCGAGAGGGAATCGGTGAGCTCGGAACTCAGCCGGCGCAAGGCGGGGAGTCCCAGATATATTGCTTGCTCTACTTCTTTTCGGGGAAGACTGGCGGTCTCTGTCTTCTCCGAGAGTCGGCGAAGCTCCGTAGGTCAGTGTATCTACTTGAGCAAATTAAAACTCGGTTGATCAGACCGGAATGCACTTAAGCGGAGCTGACTTAAGAACAGAGAGATACGATCGCTGGCTAACGAGCCGTCAAGCGAGCGGAAAGGCTGCCCACCCGTCACTCGAAACGCTGACGGTCCCAGTCGTGGTGGAACGACGGATCCGCTTCCCCGATTGCTTGTTTTTCGAATTTTCCCACGATGTTCTGCCGGAGTTGGTCCCCTCCTCTCCATCTATGATTGGTTGTGGATGAGTCGGACGCCGTAACTCGGAATGTTCAAATCAAGATACATGTTGCCCGGTCGCAGTAGTACGCCCACTATCAAAGATGCGAGGCTCGAAAGCGAGCTTGGCACGTTAGCGAACATCTGCAGCGTTGCCGCTCTTTTTGGCGCGTGGCAATTAGTATCGTGATTGCAACTGAATAAAAATTAATTAATTGATAGCTCACCACCCACGCGCGAGTCGACAGTTACGCTGTCAGTCGCCGAAAACGAACCCGGCAGCGAAAAAATCTCGTTTTGTTTCGTGTGTATACGAGAATGTATACATGACATTCGACCGCTGCATCTCGGTCCCTGAACGGGCTTCCCGTAAGCTCGATTTTTTTCCGTATCTTAGGCGAATCCCCAGTGAGCGGTTCAATGATGACGAATGGATAGAGACGAGGCTCTGAATCACCCTCCAAGTGCAAAGGCTGGACGTGTTACGTCGGAGCAAATTAGCGTTCAAAGCTAGGGTGAATTTTCGCGATCAAATTATTCTCTGCGCCTGAAGAGCTGGCATTCTGAAAAGGAGTTCCCATGGAGAGGGATCTGGAAGCCGATCTAGCTCGATGACGCGGAGACGGTGAAAATTAATGTCACACCTGAAGAGACAGACAATCTCACAACAGTCAGCGGGGATTCAAGATCGATCTACAGCGAGTCAGGCCCATGATCGCGAACAAGGGGTGACAGCGGCACCAGATCCGCTAGCAGTCAGCTCCCTCCTGAACTACTGTTCGCTGATTGACAAGGCGAGACTTTGTATTCCAAATCACTTGGCTCGCTTATGGCTGTCGCTTTGAGAGATTGTTGAAGGGGCGGTCATTTTCGGGAGCCAAGTCCCTTTTCTCACTTCGATACAATCGGCCGACGATTCCTTGACGCTCTTTTGATGCTGGGACAAGCGAAAGTAGCGGCAGCGAGGCGAAGATAGGATCGTGGAGACGCGATCCGAAACGTGATCAGTTAGACCCTTGTAGGGCGGCAGAGGAGCCTGTGCGTCGCTCAAGACCTTCGAGCAATTGAAGCGATCTCTGTGAAAATTTGCGACAGCGCTTGTGCTGAAAAGCTGCTTACAGAAAGCTCGAGGAAGAATTCGTCTCGGGAACGGTCGCGGGCGATGGATGGACTCGTCTGGTGAAGTACCGAAAGCATACGCTGCGGCGGCAAATAAACTTTTTACTCGGATGTCATCAAGTCGGCGAAGATGTTCACGGATGTTTATGAAACATGCTCATTTATGCCAGCCATCGCCCGAACGAAGTTGCCGATGGCTTCCCAGAAAATTATTTCCTCCATCAAGCATCCTTTTGTGAAGCGTCTGGAGAGCTTGCGGAAAGGCTCGATTATGATGATTATATATGGATACCTGGTGAGGGCTCGACTCAAAAGTACTACTCAAAAGTATTCGTACGTTCGTCTCCGAAACCTGAAGCATCGACGACGATCCATTTCGCTCGAGTCCAAATCTCCCTAGGTTTCCCCAGAGACCAGAAATCATTGGAGTTTCTCGTGACGTGCTCGGCGAGAAAGCCCGTTCTTCCACAAAGGTTTTACACCTTGGGATTCCGGAATAGGAACATATGCCTTACTGAAGTCGCGAGAATGCCTACCTATACGTGCCCGATCGCTGAATGGATTCTAATTCATTTCACGCTCGGGAGCGTCGGAAAGCCGCGCGCCAGAATCTCAAGTAGCCGTGGTAGAACTTCTCTTGATCATTTGAATTCGCGGTCATCAAACGGAAATCTCCGATGGATGACTTGACGAGCATTTCAATCTCAAAGACACCACGACCGCGGTGATGACGGGGACAAGGATGAGATGAGGGAAGCGGGAATAAAAACCAGGAGGCGTGAGAGCTGAAGTCGAAAACGAGATCGAACGCGATAGAACTTCTGATAATTGGATGCGTCTCGAGTCCTCGGAAGTCTTTGATCAACTGCTAGCGCGACGACGGTGCCGTCAGAGCTCAAACTCGAATTCGTAGTGCGCAGAGCTCCATTGAAATTCAAATTGTTCTGCTCTGCCCAGAGATTCGCAAAACATCCTCCAATGCCTCCGTGGCGCTGGAATGGGTATGCAGACACTTGCGCACTCAATATCTCGCCAAGGGAGCGGGCGGCAGGCGCGCGCGGATGCACCCAAACTGGACGGCGCTAATCTCTCGGGCCTGTGTCGTCCCTAGTGCAAAGTATAGATAAAAACATCGTTTTCCACATGAGCGAACTTCTCCAAAGATAGAAGACTCCTTACTCCCAGCACCAGCGCCGCCGGCGCTGCCTCCGACGACTTCGACACACGACGACCAAAAATCTCGCGCGAATCCGAAAGACCAGTCTCCGATATTTTAATCGTATCGGTGAGCCCGGCTCCTACTTTTCCTCGGTGAACTCTCGCCGATGATATTACAACTCTGGATTGAACCGAAAATTTTTCAACTCAAAATTCAATCGAGTTTTGTGAATGATATCGTCCCGTATTCCCAGCTTGAGTCGTCAAAATCAAGCGATCATCGCCGGAAGGCGGTGGCGCAGGGGATGAATGTGGACGGATCCTTGAATATTTACGTGGTCGATAAAAACCACTTAGGCCCTCTCATCGTGTTCCCGGCGATCCAAGACAAAAACTCGTGGAAGCGTCTTCCAGTGAAGCATCTCCGCCGCTTTCGCTCAATCGCATGGCCGAGAATGACATAATCCTCGAGCGATGAACTCCGGAAAGAAGATCTGAAGAGCGGAGCCTTTCGGTGCAGATATTCGAGGAAATGACGATGAAGTTTCGTTAAGCGGTCCGAAACCGGCACCTTTCCCTAAATGTCAGTTTGAGAGGGAGCGATTTATCAACACAGAAACAGCCTCGGACGAGTTCGATAGAGATGTTCCTCGAGGTGGGTCAAGCCAGGGTCCCTGCCTCTCAAAATTCGAGAAAACGGGTATTGATCTTATGAACTAACTCCTGCAATGCTGGAAAGTGTTCTGGTTACTTCAACGTTGAGAGCGGCTGATCCCCGTCTTTTCCTCATCGACTCTCAGACATACGACGTTCAAGAGCAGCGTTCACAGTGGTTCACCCGTCCATAGCTCGTAGGGTTGGCTGCCATCGGCTTGTCAAGGTCCCAATGTTGGGACTGTCGGAAGTATCGCTGCTCGATGACCTCCGCGCCCATTGATGCTTGGGTCGGCGCGGCGAAAGTGCTGCTGCATACAGCCGCAGCAAAGCTATATGCTTGAATATTCTGGATGTCACTTTCTAAACTTGCACACACGGTGTTCCCCTTTAATTGATCCAAACATACACAGTTTCCGTCGCCGAGAGGCTCAACTTACATGTCGAGCGACTCTGATAATGATCGTCATAATTAACGTGAAGGTGCGACTTCCATGTTATGGCGAGTATCCGTCGTGAGATATCGTTTCGTTTATATGAATACCGGGGGGAATATCGCGGGATCAATCCCGCGAAATTCGAAAACACAGGTCTTGGAGCTCGACTTGCTTCGAGATCAGTCCCAGGATCGGAGTGCTCGTTTCGGGAGCGCTACGGAGACGGAGCGGTTGAAAAAAGTGTGAAAGGCTGTGAAAGCGAGAATCGGGACGCATGCCTAGCCTTCTCGTGATTATCAGGGGCCATAAAAATCCTCATTTTCACACGGTTACGACATACCCTAATCGGCATGAAACGTGGTGACTTGATTCAGCTTTCGTGGATTTAATCCTGCGCTCCTCAATTCCCCACTCGTGCTAAAGATCACGTTGCTTGCCGGGAGTGATTCTGATCAGGCTTGGCACGAAAGTTCGAACAGGAAAAAACCTCATCGTTGACCGTACGTCGTTGAATTGGATGTTTATACTGATAATAAATATCTACGTTCCTCGTCGACGGCGCCCTAATGACAACGTATAAATCATGGAAGCTTGATCGTTATTGAGTTGTGTCACAGTTTTGTGCACACGTGAAGGAGCTTGTGATTTTAGTTGGTCGGAATTATTGGTCAAGGGACCGATAGCGCATTGGGAAGGACGACCCTCGATAAATGCGTGGGCAAGTCGAGCGGCGACTTAATGAACGGATGGGGATTATTGTATTTCTTAAACTCATGAATCCACTTGAGCTATCAGATCGATTTTGTTGTCCATGGCTGACGTGATGCATGATCCACTTCCCGACGCCATGACGAGCATTCTTGGGTTCAGTCACGAGGGAAAGGAAAAATCAATAGATTGGCGGCTGAGTGGTCAGCACCGCTAGGTATCGGCTGTTACAACTCATGCGACTCCGTAGATTCGCGCTTGGGAATGCGAACTCCAACGCGTAGGCGGAGGGGACAAGTTTTCGACCAGGTGGGCCGGAAAGGCGTCGGATCGTTCTTCCGGAAGAATAAATTGTGGCCCATATCTTCCTCAAAAAGCAGGAGGACCACGGTTTATAACTCTTTTTTTCAAAGAAACTCTTCCCGAGCGCATTCGACGCCATGTACTTTGTCGTCTTGCATCGAAGTAAGCAATATATTGATTACACCTCATCACACGATCGTCTCCTCCGCTCCAAGGGATCCACAAATCTATTGGAATCACGAAGAGGTGACTGATTGATCCTCAATCACGGAAATTCAAGATAGATCCCCCTGATAGGGCATGGAACAAATCATAGACAATCTTAATGGGGACGTCGTGACTCTTCATGGGTCTTGTGGTTACCGAATTTCCGTAATCACTTCATAACTAAATATCAAAATTCTTCTCTGGTCGTGTCTTGACTCTGCGAGTAGATTCTTCGAATTCAGGTCCTGAACGTCCCGGGGGAGTCTCCGACTCGTGCGGGTCTTTGGCCACGATAAATCTACAACGTCCTGTACCTTCACTTCTGATCAGTCCGAGAGAAAAGAAGGAGTTAACTGAAATACATAGAAGTCATGTTCTTCAAAACCATTCCCGGACGGAGAGCGGCGTAGAAGTTTCAGCGGAGCTTCACGACTCTCTCGGTCCCTCTCCACAGTTACGCGCGGAATCACGCAAAATGTGTTCTATTTCGGCGAGAGAGCGCCAAACCTTCGAAACTTGTTCAAAGAATCATCGGCACTGAGTTCTTGGTTGTGCCGATGGGAGACTGCGATCTCCGGCGGGATCGATGTGATTTCCTAAAGTGTGCAAGGTTACCACTCCACTCAATGGCACTCGATTTTTCAACCCCGCGGCTGCTGCCGGAGGAATCAGCAGGGAGGACCGATGCAGGAATGTCCACGCGTAGGCATCGTCGCAATCGTCCGAAGGGATGCACTCCGAAGGCTTCCCACAGACACGTCTATAAGCTATGCTGTTCTCCCGCGATCCTGAGATATCTTTCCACTCATGAATTCGGCGGAATCGATCGAATCCCAATGAACCGCCGATAAATGCCCTTTTCAGCACACCTGACTCACGATTCGATTCCTGTAGCTCACGTCACCATGCGGGCTATCTTCGAATCGAAAAAGAACACGGAAAGGTCCAATATTCAATGACACCGGATGCTGCAATTTACAATTAGACGGAAAGATTAGAAGCGGCATGAGTTCCACCGAACATCCACGGCTCGGACGTTCCGATGTGGTCATTTCGACTCTCTCGCCGGTCCCCGGAAATGCGGAGAACTGCGACAAGAGAGTGCTTTCGCTGCACCGTCAAAATGACGTTTGACGCTGCCAAGAATCGGGCGGCTGCGCGTCCGCAGTCGGCTTGATCGCCTCTCGATGGTCTCCCATCCGAGGGAGATGAACGAGGGAATGAAATGAGGTTCAGTATCCTCGAAGTTGTTCCTATAACAGATTGTGCTCATGTCATCGTTTCGGGAGAATGAATGGAGTTCAAAGCTTAAGTTTCCCTTACCTCGGGGAACACCAGCGTTCTGCTCTGATTCTCCGTCTTGGCGACAGGGAGCTCCCTAGAGTTTTGTTCTCGAAACCCCCATATGGCAGGCTCCATGCTGTATTCGTGACCTCCTGCTTCTTTCCAGAGTTTCTCATACCACCCGAAATCGGTTTGGGGCGAAGCATTCCTGCAAAAAAGCGGTAAGAAGCCTAAAGGCAAGAAGGAGAAAGAGAAGTATAAGAAGGAACTCCTGGAAAAGAAGTTCAAAACTGGCTCAGCCTCGAATCGCCGCAGATCATCTAAGAAAGGTGAGTCGCTGTCCCGAACTCCATCGCGTTCCTCTCTGAATTCTCTAATCTTCACGAAAATATCTGCCGTCAATGAGAAATGAGACTCTTGTCATCTCTCAAGGAGCGATAGGCCTATGAAGGCCGTCCTATATTGATCCAGAAATACAAGCGCCAAACAAGCATTAATGCAATGACGATCGGCTCGCTTACATCAAGCTTCGCTGGAAATGATCGGCGATCAGAGTTTCAAGCGGTCAATGAGAAGCTGAAGCTCTCTTGATGAATCGATAGCTGCAGCTCGATACATTAACATCCCTGCGAGACCTGCAGATCGCACTCGGACCACGCGTGTAGCTTTCGCGGATAATAATTCGTCAGATCGTGTCTGTGTTCGAAGCCTCGTTAGCTGGCGACGTACTATATCAAGACATCAATACTCCAGCAGATCCGCTCGATCCCCACAGACTATCCACGGAGTTGGGTACTATACATATATCCGGAGGCTTCTCGTGGCAGAATGGGGTTCAGTATCGAAGGGCGCACACGAGTTATCGATTCCCGATTTGAAAATAGGCCGCGGAGAAAAATCGAAGCTTCAGTATATGCGTTATCAGCACATGATAGAGCTTTCTAAAATTCCGAAAACGGTAACCCTCAAACATCCACCGAGAGCTGCGCTCACTTGATACAGAAGGGGGAGGTCGCTCCATCATTGATTCGGCAGGAGAAATAGCTCGGCTCCCGAAAAAAATTTCGGAGCCGGATCGAATATTGGGATCATTATTTGAAAATCCTGCGGCATATCGAACATTACATACACTGTGCGAACGTTCAGGCATCCCCGGCGTCGACTACCCCGTATACGTGCAGATACCAGAAACCAGTTTCACCTGCGAGAATAAAAATATCGCTGGAACGTACGCTGATAAGGAAGCCGGATGTCAGGTTCGTACTCCCAATTTTTGTTTGTATCCAATTTCCTCTTCCTCTGGTCTGCTCAGGAAATATTCTCGCAGTAACCATAGTGGAGTCCGGGTTCAGAAGAGTCCCTCTATGAAGGTCCATCCAGTCTGAGTCATTGGATGCCTATCGAGGATATGATTTGCCCCAAGTCTTTGAGGCTGTCAAACAAAAAACTGTCTCTAAGGACTTTTTTTCCCCAAATATAGGTCTGGCACATTTGCACGGGTGTGACGAAGGTCGCCAAGGCACGCCACAGTTTCTTGTGCGCTGCCGGAACGATCTTCAGCCAGAAGAAAGGTGTCTGCGATTGGTGGTACAATGTCCAGTGCTGATCGGAGCGACCAAAAGCAACCCTGCCGTAAACTCATCCAACTCTCCAACTTCACCTGTTCACATCTGCCATCGCCGAGCCATCAGACGATTATTATGTATATGAATCTATATCACGCTCCGTTAACTTATATAGTATCTCTATCGGCGAGCCGGAACCCGGTACTCGTGGTCTCAGAGCCCGCTCTGTTGTCAGCCGAGGATCTCGGCGCCCAGAGCTGTCGACAGTTTCCTCCCGTGACGGAATCAATCCGAAAAACGCTAATTGGGACTCGAGACGAATTCGGAATTGTGCATTAGATTTCTACAGAAGGAAGAATCATTCAAGGAGAAGGTAATCATGAGGAAAATATCATGAATACTTGCTGATGATGAGAGAAATAAAGGAAACTGTATTGGTTTGATCGAAGAGTTTTCTTCCCTGGGCTAGGTTCAGCGGAATGCCGAGTCGCAACATTGTACCATACACCGAACCCGGATCCGCTCGCCTCACAGGTTTTACGGTGGATGACAACAAGCTTCTCATACCGTAATCACTTCCCCGAGAAGCGCCTTTGTGAATCTTAGTCTACGAGTCTCTAGCATATATGTATGTAGTAGGTACTATGTATGCTCCTGCCAAGCCTCCGAACCAGTGAATATCCTCTCCTGTAGTCTACTCCTCATCGAGTGTCTCCCGTCGCTTCCTCCCCTCCGGGATTAGTAATTGTTTGCAAGTCGCTCGTTGTTGATATTGATGATCTGCTATTTACAAACAGACTCAGGGAGATCGGTGCTTATCCGGCCCGGAGGAAGGATAAAGGAGCCGGAGGCAGAGAAGAGCGTTCGATTTGAGTTGACTTTCTCTCCCGGGCCAGAGATTGGTCTTATCATCATCGTCGACTTCGGGGACAGTTTTCGGCCGAAATCCCTCGAGAGCAGCTCGTGGATAACTCGGACCAAACTGGAAGCGAAGGAGAGAGAGAGGGAGAGAGAAAGAGAACGACGACGAGGAGGAATCTCCCGGTGAATATTTTTCCCATTATGCCTCCCATACTGCTCGGGCACGATATGAAATCGCTCCTCTTTGGGCAAGACCACTTACTGCGGCGATATACAGAACGGCGCACATGATGCCAACGATGATGAAATGCGGACGTCGTTTTATCATTCATACCTCCCATACTTCATTTACCTACTTGCACCATTCGCCGCCGTGTGGCTCCCGTTTATTCAAATGATCCCGCGAAACGGGTGTCTCGTGCTCCGCCTGCAACCCAATCCACGCTCTCGAAAGCGAAATCGGGAGTTGCTGGCGTTGGGGCATCTTGCGTCTTCAGGGTTCGAATACACCTGATCGTATGGGCTTCCGTCTGCCCGTTCGAGCGGGTACCGCGAATGCCTTTTCCTTCACGGAAAATTCTGATGACTCGATCACAACTTCGCTTCACCAGAGCACATCTCACAAGGAGGAGGTGCGGGGGCCGTTGAAATCATTCGACTCGATGATGTAACGCGACGGTAGAAGGCTTGGAGAGATACCCGATCGGAGCTCCGGAAAACGAAGCAGGGTTGAGCCCGATCCAAGCAGGAGATTTGCACGAGAGCATTCTCAAGGCCCCTCCGACTTATATACCAGGATCTTCCGGGGTTTCTAGAACTTCCCTGCCTGGAATCCGACTGGAAAGGCGACTCCTACGCGACGACCTTCCCGCAGCGCCGTCCCACAGACTTGACTCACGGAGTCTCTCCCTAGGTCAAAACAGCACCTAACCTGGGGGGGGGAAGTGTTTTGCAGAGGTTTGCTGGCAACACTCGCTAGAGTTGCAAGATCCGCTTGTCCCCTCACGGATATGCCCGACGATTTGCTCAGTATACGTCTCCGCTATGGTTTTGTAGCCCTGTACGCGCATATAGGTGAGACAGAAGAGCCCAATTGGTCTGCTCATGTCATTCTTAGTCGGAATTCCGGTACCGACCACGTAGAATATGAGGCGAGAGTGATCTCACCCCAAGAATTAGGCGGATAACCTCGGCGAAAAGAGAGAATGTCTGTCTACTCGAGCTCACCGCTTATATCAACAACGACAGACGGAGGAATCTAATTAAGTTCACAAGACGAATCGATGCCCCTAATGGCCGGAGATAAGAAGCAACTAGTACCTAGACGTACGGACAGACCCACGAACGAACCAATCAACCATTCAATGGAGGAAACGCAATTCCGCGATAAGAAAGCGCTCGGTTTGTTTTGACTTTTCCAATCGGGTCTTCCGAGGTAGCCTCTTCAAGGATAGCTGCTTCGGGTCCTGTCTCCTGTCTGACCGACCATTCATACCCGAGACATGGCTCGGATCTCCGCGGATCGGTTGCTAAAGGAATTGAGAGAGCCTGTCGCTAAATCTAGAATCATGAGCATCATGAATCCTTCCTCCGCATCCATTCCAAGGGAATGATAGATACAAAGTCGGGACGCCGCTGATTTGTCTAGGTAAATCAAGAGAATATGCGGCACGGAGGAGATCAGATAGTACTCGAAAATTGGAAAGTCCAGGGTCTAGGCAAAAGTCTCAATCGTCATTCCATTAGGCACTCGCGGATATTCAAGAAGGGGATCGCATTCCTCCTTCAATGAATTGTTCGAGGGGGCGCCGGCTGCCTGCGTTCCGCGTACCGGTTCATCTCTGACCCGGTTTGAACATCACTCGTTCGTAATCTGATGTTTTGCGAAGGTTTCGAGCCTCGACGGGGGTGATCCCGTCACAGATATAATATCCCGCTCACAGATCAGGATATTCGTAAAAATTTCGTCATTCAGGAATCATACTGATTACTGATGACTGATGACAAGTACCTGGAGAACGAATTAACATCAATATCAGCGCATACGCAGGCCACGCGCCGGAGTCGGTAATCGATGGATATCTGCTAGAATTCATCTTGGTTTCGATTCTTCCCACTAGAGCCTCAGTAGTGGGGTAGAAGCGGAAATTGGTGTGCGGACGCAGCAAAAACATCCGGGCCCGGTGGACAGTCTCAGCGTCCCTGTCAAGTTCGGGTCTCGGTCAATCGATAGGCTTCCTCGGTGGCGAGAATCGTCGGTCCAGAAGAGACAGTTCCGCCATAGTTGTCCGAGGCCTTCCTTACCGTCAGCGGTTTCGCATATTCGAAGGTTCGTTCCACGGGAGCGATGCTATTCTCTGGCGCCAAAAAACTGGAATTAGTGCCTCAGCCGCTGCGCAGCGATGCGTTTGAGCCTCGTAGCTAGCCCACGGAATGAGCAGGATTCTCGCCGGATCGCGCAGGCAGGCCGGTCGGTAGAGTAGCGACTAGCCATTTGGATGGTGCGGCCGCGCGCATAATTAAGGCAGCGACTGGTGTTCAGCTCGCTATAGCGTGTTTTCACGAGCTCGAGAGGGGAACTTCAACGATCCATTCCGACCTCTGTCTCGTTCGCTGTGGATTTTTCACGCGCCTCTCTCTTGCGATAATTTGATTCCCGTCATGAATGAAATCATGAGGAGGCCGCCCGGCATAGCCGCGCAACATTGGGTTGCGCGTGGCCGTCTGAGAAAACACTTGTCCTCGTGATTAGTTTAGTCAGTCGGAAACGAGAGCAGGGACAGACCGGAAGAGCTCACGCGTCGCTTGTATCTGTCCGAGGGATTTGGAAGACGCAGTGCGCCGAAAAGACAGGGGAGGACGATCGGAGAGCCGTCGCTTAGCCCCTCGACAGGCTTGTTGGTTGAGCCGGTCGTCCTGAATTCGCCATGACCCCGGAGGGAACAGGATTCGAGGGAGGAACATGAGGACGGAAAGCATAAGGAGGATGAGGATAACAAGGAGTGAAGGAGACAGGAGAACTCAAGCCGGAGTCATCGATCTCATACAATGCACGGCGAAGGGGAAGAAAGCGAGCTTAGAGGAGGGAGGGAAAGCGAGCGAGAAGGCGAAAGGCAGAAGAAGTCAGCGTGCTGCAGAATTGCGTTTTTTTCCTGCATTGATTCCAATCCAATTTCTCCGCAGTCGAATTGTGTCGAGCCGATTTTAAAGCCCGCTACCCGATTCCTGCCTTCACTGCTCCAAATGCCAATGCCGCTGATACTCAAGTCGTTCCCTCAAGTTGGCTTCTCGTCGAATCTACTCCGAGCAGGCGGGACTCGGTATTCTGAGTTCGATTTATTTATACTGCTCCTTTTGACCTCTCCCCGAAGCGAACACTCCGCCCCGAGCCTCTCGCTCGGAATCTTCTGCTGCGGCTGTCTTTTGTCCGGTTGCGCAGACGTCGATTCTCGGAGGAAACTCTCCAATACCGCAAGGTCGTATAAGCAAGCTATAGTCCCTGCAACTCAGGAGGAATTCGTCCATTTTGTTCGTCCTGGCCCCGAGATCGATGAGGAATCCTCATCATCGAGAGGTGAATCACCTCCGATCCATAGCGTCGATGACATGGGAACTGAAGTACAAAATCTCCAGATTTCCCCGGAAGTTCCAAATCACGCATCCAGCTGGTGGAGGTTTCCATTAGCACACTCTACTATCAAGTCGCAGAAAGCCTTGCTTTGGAAAAATTCACGGAGCTCAGATGAGGATTCGTGGCGCTGCAAATCATGATCTTCGAGGCCGACATAGGACGCAACAGGATGCCGATTCGGGGGCACTTCGCGATTGCAAGTGGGGAGCCGATTCGCTTAGAAAGCGGAGACCGACTTTCTTGGGTCGAGATTTTTCCATCCAGCCATTGCATTCGCAGCTCCGTATTTGTCATCCTCTATGGAGAAACCGGACCTTATTCTCCGGATTTAAATATAGGTACAATGTCCGATGAATGCGGAGGCCCCAGACTTGGGTTCCCGAGCAGACTCCCACTGGTCGCGCATCAGGACGCCATGCCACGGCCGATACTCTCACTGGGCCCTCGCCGCGCACGATCCAATGGGAAATGATGCAAGAGACTATCGCACGCCTCATTCAGGAGGAAGCTATTGACTGATTGAATGATTGATTTTCCGCTGTTCCACACAGAAATGGAAGCGACAAATTCATGGAGAGTTTCTCGGCGGGAATCGGACGCGAGTTTTCGGGACGTCTTGGAACGACTGACAAACAAGACTCGAGGAGGAAGAGGAACGACGACCGGGAAAGTGGAGCTTCAAAATCTATCGGGACTTTCTCTTGAGCCGAGGGATCAAGCCGAGACGTGCTTTCACACTTTCATTTCTCAACCCGGCTCTGATCTCTCCTGTCTCACTTTTTTCGGGATTTATTCTCGTCTCGCTTTCCGATTGTGCACCTGTTATCCAGAAGCGTCTACGTGAGAAAAGTGAGTGGATGAGTGCAAGAGCGTTTGGGAGAGCAGACGAGTTTGCATCCCCGAGAGACATCATTAAGGACTTCGTTATGCTCGCCAGTTCAGCTCCGGCCGGCTGGTTCGTTCGCCGGTCGGTCGGTCGCTCGACTGACTTCTCCTCTTCGTTCCTTCCGCACTTCCCAGCTTTTCGTTTGTCAATGCTGCTTTCTTCTCGAGTCTATCGAGAGTTCGTTCGACGGCTGTCTACCTACTGTACTACGCCTGTCCCGCTCCCGAATACGAATACCCTCCGCCGCGACTCCACAGCATGGCGATGTGCCACTCGAAGCACGCGGTTGGCTGGATCCACCGACTCCTGCTGCTGACGCCCGCCTCCTAGCAACGAGGAAACCAGGAAGACGTGATCACCATCATTACCATGCTCGGCCTCCGAATGATTGAGCAATTGAGTCGCGATGAGAAAATGAGAGAACAAATTCGATCCGGACCTGCACCCGTCATTGTCGATCTGTGTCTCGCCCCGTTTTGTGGGACCGAAAGTCCGGCGATCCGGTTGCTGAGGAGCTCGAGAGTCCGCTCGTCCACCCCGTCCCAGAGCATGTGCCGGGTGGGAAGAAGGGATTCCGAGACGGCAACGGCGGCAGCAGTCAGATCGTGTCATTAAGATTCCTCAGGGAAATAAGTCATTGTGCTGCTCAACAGTACTGGATGCTTAGCGCTTGCTTTCGCTCCTCTGGATACCTAGGAGTCGCCTGCTTAGACGTCATTACTAGACTATTATCCACGCGTAGTACAATTCGATCGCAGCAGACTAAGTGCTGTCTCAGCTGTTGAGGCTGCGTTCGTCCCGCTCGTCGCTAGCTTCATATGCCTCTCAGGTCACCTGCATTTGAATAGTGAGCGTCGATCCCTTATGTGGATGACGGGTTCCTAGCAGAAGAAGGTTCTGGAACTCTTCGAGAGCCGTAGGAACAATCGGAGACAGGACTTCGCCTTGAAACAAATTACGTGTAGGATGGGGACCACAGACCATGCTCGGAGGTACTGGGGAGTCCCGAATCCACTTTTGTAAGCCTGCTCCCGCCCTCGTCAGATTTCCTGAAATATTCGGGCTCCGCTCATTCGCTTGTCGACGTTTCTACCTCAACAATCCCCGACGCGACCGGGATTCCGAATATTTTGTTGACCTCGAAATACTCTAAATTCGCGATCCGATTCTGTTAGGTGATGCTCAAACGCTCTCAGACTCTTCCTTTCCCGAGCGAAGTGTTGATTTGAGCTTGGGGGCGCGGCGATTCCGTAATATTAATTCAACTCTGTTTTACTCGGGCCGAGCACACGGTGCGGTGGTGGGAGAGCTCCCGAGGAAATAGAATGAGTTTGAATGGACTCCAACTCAGGGGAGCTTGCGAAACTAAATAGGTGGTTTCACAACACGCTAGTATTGGTTCATGCAAGCTCCCTGCGAAACTTCGACCGATCCTCGAACCTGCCGATCACTTGCGAGCGAGGCGGGCCTCCTGCGCAGGAGGAATTCTCAGCGCGCGGCATTCCCGAGTTGAGCGTTGGTAAAAGGAGCCTCTACGGGAGAATTTCGGGAAGAGTCGGTCGCATCTTGCTCCATCACCGTCTCAAGGCAGTACCTAGTTCTTCTTGCGCTGTACTCGGTACGGAGCTCGGATGTTGTTTCTCCATTCGGCGCCCCGAGTACTACGAAAACCTCTACAGATCACTTGTCGTTCCGTTGCTCTTGTACTGCGCCCCCGTCTGGTCTCCCTGCCTCGTCGGTGATGTGAAACTACTCGAGGCTATCCGTCGGAGATTCGTTAGACGCGTCGCCGACCGCTGCGGCGTTGATCGTTCCGCCATCAGCGTCCCCTCACTCTCTGAACTCCACACCGCGGCTGACGCCCGCGCTCTCAGGCGCCTGATCTCTGGTTGTGCCCTCAGTCGCTTTTTCAACTTCTCCACAAATCGCCTCCGCTCTGGGGTGAAGCTTCAACCGAAGTGTGTTGCTAGGACCGAGACCATCAACAAACTATTTTCTTGGAGAGTCTCTGGTAACCCTTCCCTGTAGATACCCTTGTTATCATCATTACGACTTGATAATAAAGCGAATGAATGAATGAAGCCGGAGATCAGGGATATTTTCCCGGAAGAGCTTCTTCGCGCATTGCGGACAGTTGGTGAAGGGTCGGAAACTCTGCCTCTGAGGTCCGATGATTTGAACGTTCCCTCTGACGACGAGCTTGGTGAGCCCCATCTCACCGAGAATCTGCGGAAGGCGCCCTGACTCCGTGTCAGAGCGCGCGACCTGCAGCAGGCAGGCGGAGATCCCAAGAATCTTCATGCTCTTGCAGGAAGTGAAGAGCTCCACCGGGTACCGGAGACCGTCGTGGTGGAAGTCGTTCAGGTCCACCGCTATAAGGGTCGTCAGCTTCGGAGTTATCTGTTGGAGCAGAAGCTTCACCTCCAACCTGCTTCCCGAGAAATTGAGACGAACTTCCCGCGGGTTGTTCCACTGTCGTCTCAGGGATTCTCCGACGTTTTCTTCGGTGCTCAGAGAGATATGAGCGATTCCTTGGAGCGCACTCGTTGGGTCAAGGGGGGGGTCTCCGTTTAGCCAACCCTTCTCGTAAATGTAGCACTCCTTCCCCTGATTCATCGACCTTGTCAGCGAAAAGTCGCTGTAGGAAAGTCCGATGGAAGGACATGTAGTCGGACATGCTCAGCGTGATGATGACGGTGTCGAGAGTCTGCGGAACTTGTTCAAGTGGATCCGAGTTGGAGAGTCCACTCCATTCCGGGAGCACTTCCTGCCCGATGACATTGACCTTCAAGATCTCGAGGTTTGGGCATTTCCCGACAAGATCCAGCGTACACTCCAAAGGTCCTTCTGTCGGTGAAACTTCGACATGGAGTTTCTTGATCGACGGGTACGGCGTCGTCCTCTCCGGCATGATCTCCAAGTCAGCCAAGCTAAGCCCTGTCTGGTCGAACATCGAGAAGCTCAAAGCTTCCAGCCCTCCGAGGTGGCCCAAGACGTCCCAAAGAGCCGGGTAGGTAAGAGAGGTATTTTGAAGGTTGAGTTTTCGGAGTCCCGGACACATCTTCAGTGCTTCGCCTATGTCGGCGGAGAACGCCATGCAGTTGACAAGATCGAGCGATCGCACCACATGTCCGAAGTCCTGCAGGTATTTCCATGCGGGCTCCGTCAGAATCTCAATCCTACTCGAGTGCCAGAAATCCCGAGCCACGGCATCAAGGCGGGCGTTCATGGCGGATACGTGTGTCAAGGATTCGGCGTCCATGCGGCACAAGACCTCGCGAAGCATCTCGTTGGGGAGGCTTAAGAGAGACATCTTCGATTAGGGGATGGATGGTGTCTTCAACGAGGGAAAGAGGGTTTGAAGATTCTTAGTCGAGACGATCGCGTCGAACCAACACCAAGTGATGTCTACTCGAG
>NW_003805129.1:60960-97070 GCF_000255335.2 Galendromus occidentalis | reverse complement strand
GTACTACGAAAACCTCTACAGATCACTTGTCGTTCCGTTGCTCTTGTACTGCGCCCCCGTCTGGTCTCCCTGCCTCGTCGGTGATGTGAAACTACTCGAGGCTATCCGTCGGAGATTCGTTAGACGCGTCGCCGACCGCTGCGGCGTTGATCGTTCCGCCATCAGCGTCCCCTCACTCTCTGAACTCCACACCGCGGCTGACGCCCGCGCTCTCAGGCGCCTGATCTCTGGTGGTGCCCTAAATCACTTTTTCAACTTCTCGACGAATCGCCTCCGCTCTGGGGTGAAGCTTCAACCGAAGTGTGTTGCTAGGACCGAGACCATCAACAAACTATTTTCTTGGAGAGTCTCTGGTAACCCTTCCCTTTATACACCCTTGTTATCATCATTACGACTTGATAATAAAGCGAATGAATGAATGAATGAATGAGCCGCAGCAGCCCTTAGTGGAGGTTTGTGCTGATGGGCCGGGTATGTTTTCGTTCTAGACAACTCATCGCGAATATAGCTTTCGGTAAGAGCATTTTCTCCCGCAAATCCACCTCGTCTCAGGGAGCGGTTGCACGTAGTTTTTCCACGTGAGGGTTCCACCCGTCAGTTTCGCGGATCAGGAAGCTCAGATCAAGAGACGATTCTCGCGATATCTAGATTGTCAATGGAGAAATTCGACCCCGTAATGGGTGCAGAATTTTAACTTCTTCCATTATTGCAATCGCCTCCACCTAGAATCGTTCCTCACAGGAATTCTCCTGGCCCGCAGGACCAGATTTCGCGGTTTGATGTTCCTATTCTACAGGACTGGAAAGTTATTCCGATGCACCCTTTTAGTGGAGCGAACTGTATTCCTGAAGAGCCGAAAAGCCCCTGAAAATGGATTGCGGAAGCCTGTTGACGAACACTGTAATCGAGGACTAAAACTTCCGATCATCGCCTCCGGCGGCGTGAGGGGGGGGCTGCCTTGTACTCTCCGTGGAGAGTCGGGAAAACAAGCCAAGAGCCGCCGCCCACGAGCTGGAGAGAACCCAAGTGATACCTACGGAAGATGTCAGCTGCTTGCTCAATCGATTTTCCGGTGGACGAAGTCTTCACCTCGAGAAAACTTCCGACTCTCTATTCTGAGCCGATTGCTCCTCGAGGCCGACCTTTGACCCCTCATTCGACGGCCCGGTTCAGGGTCTCATTGATAGTCTCTTTCATTTCAGCGGAGGCTTCCAACATTTCCAGCCAAAAGGGCAAAATAGAAATCGGCTCTCAGACAGTAGTTGTTCTTTGAAGTTCTCCGCTCTCATCAATTTGCTCCTTCCCATCAATTCTACGAATAGTCCATCAGAGGATCCGGAATTTCGCTTTGAGCCTAGCTACAGAAGACAGGCTTCCCCGTCCCATGATTCTCGTCTGCGTTCAGGCTCGAGATATGAGGAAGCAGTCGCGCTTACTGGCCTCAATCGCTCTTTCCGTTCTCGAGAAAGGGAATTGATGAAACCATAGATCCGCAGCTCGCTACTTTCTGCTCCTCCCTCTGAAACGTTCGCTAATTGCCGGCTAGGCCCATCCCTTGCTCCGGCGTTTGCGAGCTGCTTGGGAGAGTGCTTAGGCACGAGAGACATGTAGCGATCGAGGCTTCCCCTCTCGTCACATCTGCTGAGGACAAGAAGAGGGTGTTTGGGGCAGCTGCTTGTTCGTCGAATGCTCACTCTCCTGTCTAGTTGCGTATTCGCTCGTCCGTCCGTCCGTCCGTCTACCCACCCGTTCGCTTTCCTGCCTATGTGACTGTCTCTTTGGCTTGCCTACTGGCTGACTTCGAGCCACGAGGCTACAACCGCCACTCAATTGACTCCAGGCGCCATCAAGTCCAGGTCGCAGCAAGGCCTCGACTGTATTTTGCTTTCCTCCTCCGGAGCAAGACGGCTGGACCACGCCGACTAACGACAGACCCACCAAGCGACAACGCTACCGAGCAAAGGAGCGCAGCTGTTCGACGGACGACACTGTGATTCCAATCACCACCTGCCGCTTTGACCCAAGACCTCTGTCCATTCATCTCTATCCATTCATTTAGCAGCCGATCCATTTGTTCCTTGTCCGTTCTTCTTGCTCGAGGGGGTGCCCGCTGCATTTCCCCTGGGAGTTGTTCTCTAGGAATTCACGATAGATGTAGATGGAATATTGAAATCTCGCCCCCTGAAGGATACTCTATAGGTCTCTGGTCGGGTTTGTTTCCTTCCGAAAAGCCTCCAGCTTGCCTTCAACAGATCCCGGGAATTCCATGAGCCTCGGTCGTTGACCTGAGGAGTCCTCGAGCGCGTGCCCGGATCGTCAGGTTCGATCTCGAGAAAACTCTCAGCGCCGCGCCGCTGACGCTGCCCACTCAGAGGGAGCCAGGCTTGAGACATCACGACTTTGCGCTTATATGTAGAGAGATATGCGCAAGACTGTTGAACATGCTGAGATGGATCGAGTCTCGCGTTTTTCCTCGCACCTTCCGCGCGTTCCGTTCGTCAAAATACGCCCACATGAGCTCGAGAAATCATTATTCGTTCCCTCACTTTCCCCGGAAGTTTTAGGAAGGGTGCCGACACGCGAGTTTTCAAGGGAGAAAATAATTCCTTGCGCGGCCCCTAGGACTCAAGCCGCCGGTGAGGAAAATCTCGCGAGAATCAGGTCCGACGGAATTCTCATTAAAACCTTCTTACAAGTTTGCTCTTCGAATCTTGCGAGAAATTGCTAGCGGAAGTCTCAGGGAGCAGAATCAACACCGCATGGACCCGTTCACCCCTTGACAGGTGCGGAGTTCTCATTCGGAACCGCATATTCGCTCGGTTTTCTAAGGAGCGACCTGAGTTGGGGAGCGTAGTAGAGAGGATCGAGAATCATCGAGAAGCAGAAATCGTTCTTTTCTTATCTCCGTCATCGGCAGAATGAGTTCGAATTCGTCGCCGAAACTTTCCTCGCGTCTGGATCGGTGGAAAACACGATGATGACCAAGTGGAGACGCCCCCACAACGAGACGAGGAGTCGAGTTTCTCCGGGCCTCGACTGTCTTGGCCGAGCGATCGCCTCCGCTGAACGTTATTCAAATGCAAACTTTTAGTTTATTGCCCAGACTCCCTTGCCAGTCATGCATAACTTGGGATGTTTTTCTGAAGTTTCTATGTACATACCTCGACTGCTCAACAGTTCCCAGGGGAAATCCTCCAGGTGCTCCTGCAAGCGGCCACTTTTGGGAACGTTCAACTGACCGAGTGTTTGATCGCTCAGCAGATTCAGGGAAGAACGTTAAGTGCCCAAAGGTCAAGTGTTGAGGAGAGATCTCCCTGAAGGGGCCGCTGCTTCGAGAGGGCGGAGGATTTCCCAATTCAACTCCCATGCAGGGAATGGGGCCCGTCCTCTGTACCAAATATTCGATTGAGGAGGATTCTCATCCGAGACACAATCAGCTCAGCCAGTCATCCATACTTTAGAATGAATTCCATCGGAGAGAACTCCTGGAATGACCATGGACAGACTCGCCGTCTCTCCGAGGAAGAATGTCTCATAGGAACGATGGAAGCTCCCCGAGACGGGCAATCGTCAGCGTCGTATAAAAATGACATCGCGGGTACACGAGATACAAAACTGGATGTTTTGAGAGGCCCTGAGAATCGATCCAAGGGACACGTATGAAAGGCGAAGCGCCCGACTCTGCGGAACGAAATACGAATGTTGTTTTGTCTCTCCGCGTAACAGGAACCGTAAATCAGAGCTAGCAGGCGACAGTGTGGGAGTCCCTGCCAGTGTTTGCGAGGAGCACGTGCTCGGCCTAACGAACACTGCCTCCCCTCCACCTCCACAGCCGAACCGGAGACGGAGCACAAAAATCGTTGATGAAGCGAGCGATACGTAGGCGACCCTTTTTCCTTCCGGAGAACTTTCTGGTGCCATCGATACCGGGCCGTTCTCGTTCGAGCTTCCCCAGCAGGTCAGCTCCCGAATGAGAGGGTGATTTCTAGGAGAGTCTCTCGTGCAATGCGGTCGATCCATTGACGAAGTAGAAAAAACTGACCGGACTATTTCGGGGGCGAAATAGAACCAGTCTGTGGATTGATTATTATCTGAGGACATCGGCTTCGATCGCCGGTCCGGCAGACGGTTAGCTTAGCTTGATATTTTGGATGGTTTCCCTTCCCCCAATATATCCGGGGTGAATATCCTGAGAGTGGTCTTTCAAAGATATTTCCCGCTGCATACGATGGGGCAACCTCGGCCGGATCGCGTCCGCTGTTCTCCTTATTGTCGACCATTACGAGAGTTTCGTCTGGTGGCTTTCGCTCCTGGAAATTCCCTCGAGTTCCAAGTCTCAGTGAGCAGGGGTAACTCGACGAATTACAAGGGGGAACACAGAGTTGTTCCGCGGAGGGGCCCCAGGAAGGACCGCGAGGCAGGTCTCATTTTGAAAAAATCTGTCAGACCAGAAGCTATGTCCACGAATCCTGTCTCGAACACCAATGTATGTCCAGATGGTATCAGAAGTAGATTATCCTTCTGAAACTTTTCCCCGAGCTGCTCGCTCGGGATATTTTAAGCGGACGAGAGACCGAGCCCACAAGAGGGAAACGAGATCACATCCCATCCATGAGTGTATACGGCGCCACGTACTCTCGCAGAGGCAAGAGCTTTCCCCAGGCACGTGGTGAGTGGCCGGAAGTCGACTGGTTTTGAAATGGGATATGACAACCGATCTTTATCGAGCAATTTTGCTCAACTTCCGAGCAGCGGTAGCCGCGCTAGCCCACTCGAGGGGGAGGGGACGTCGTATCGTTCCCCGAGCTCAAAAGCGAAAACCCGGGTATTTGAACGCACTCTCGAATGCAACGGATCATCCGCGAGATTACTTTCGAGATGCTCACTCCTCTATCGCATAGGAACTAGCGTCTACGATTGTGCACACTGCGTGACCATCTCCATAGAGGCGAGCGAGGAGCCCGCGAAGTTCGACATACATTCATGAAGGGGGAAAAACTTGCACCGGGAAATTATCGGGAAAGGAGGGCCTCAGACCTCCATTTGCTCCGGCGTTGCTCATGTCCTGCACTCAGCCGCAGCCCATACCGGGACAGGATTGGGTACCTGATCAGCAGAAGCTATGGTGCAGCTGCGCGGGATAATATTGTGAATTCCACGGAGCCTCCGCTACTACCGGATCCGAAATCTCCAGCTAGCTGCCTCCGACGGCGAGACCGATCAAGAAGCGAGAATTCCTACATTCCGGCTCCAAGCGTCACCAGGGACGGAGTGGCCGAAACTCCATGCGGGAATATTCCACCGAGCGTCGGGTCGCGGAATAAAACTCGATAAGGACGGCTGGAGGCAAACGCATAAAAGGGCGCTCCTTTGAGGCTATCACGCTGCATTGGATCTGATGTGAGCTGTTGCCAGTCGTCGATAGGAGCGGGCGTGAAAACTCCGGGAGGACGTCATTCGCCATGTCGTCGGGCGAGCAACAGCGAGATGAGGTGTGAGAAGATAAAGGCGATTCGAGAAATAAAGCAAGAAAGAGTAAATACGCGTAAGAGTGAGACCTCTGTCGATGATGGAGTACATAACAAGGTTACTGCGAGATATCGATCGACACAGGAGCAAGAGCGGGGAACGCCGACGCTCTTCGTCGGAAGAATCCAGGAAGTGTGCGCTGACTGGAGACGTCTAGCGAAATAAGGAAAGCGTTTTTCTGTACGATGCCTTCTTTTCTCTCAGTTGCGCGGAGATTCGGCGAATCTCTCTCCGCCGGAAAATCCGTCTGCAGTCGAGCGTTGAAATTGATGCTCTCAGCGAGTTTGCGCTTATTTCGGTCCTCTATCTCTTTTCTCATCGGTCTCGCTTCTGCGCGCCAGCGAGTCAACGAGACTGCGAGCGAGTACGCCCGAGCGCGAAACTTCGTCCTCGACTTTCCTCTCCTATCCCTGCTTCTCCTCCTATCGGTGGTATTCGCCAGGCGCTCGTTGACTCCTGGCGGACCCACTTCCCCATGACTTCTTCGTCGTTCCATCACTCAATTCTTCTTGTTCCCGGATTCCCGAATTTATTCCGCATTCATTTCTCTCTCCTCCATGATCAAATTATAGCGCACTTACCCCCTTACAAGGTCCGTCATTATGTCAGTCTTCCCGGGTATCTAATCACGAGAAAGAATACATAAGCATGTTTCCTTCGTGCTTCCCCCGGAACCTTTATCGACGATTGACCCCCTTCCCATCTTTGCCCTCCTGCCCACCTGTTCGCAGCATTATATTCGGGGTGCCAGCGATTTCTACCTGTCCATCTGTTTCTAACTCCGATTTTCCATCGCCACAACGCTCTTCCCCTCTGCCCACGAGAAGCTCCCATGCTCCTCGGTGAATTCGTGTATTTTCTTTCTCAGGTTCTCTGCCCGAGCGCTCATGATGTGCGTAAGATCTGAGAAGCTCTCCTACCATTACGGATTGGACGTGCCGCGAAAAACCCACCATCCCTTGGAAAGGCTTCGTTCAGAAACGCGTGGGTAGCAGAACAGAATAAGAACGCGATGGTCAAGCACTTTCCCCGAGGTGATGGTACTCCCCGTTCGATCCCTCGAACTCCTGCAAACTGTGAACTTGATCCCTCGCATCCTCGACGGATCAATCTCACACAGGACTCTTTTCTTCGGAAATTCGGATCGGGATGAGGGGCGTAAATTTTTCAGGCGAACCATGAGAACTTCCGCGGCGTAGAACATGCGGCGGGAGGAATAAGAGCCCGATAGGAGTCTGATTAGCCTAGAGCCTAGACTACCGCCCCGACAGCTCTTGCCGCCGCAACAAGCTCGAAAGCCAAGCACTGAGCGTTTCATCATGGCCGAGGGAGGCTCCGGTGATGAATCGTCGCCCTCATTCCCGTTTTCCCCGCTCCTTGGCTCGGTATGTTTACAATGGGTGTCTGCAGTGGAAGCCGCTCCTACGTCATCGAATTTGGCTGGTGGGTGAGCGGAGTGTCCCGCTCGTGTAGGGGAGCCACGAGCTGAGGGAGGGGGGAGGGGAAGACTAGCTTGCTTTTGTGAGTCAGTGACTCCGGGTCGGCCCAGCCAGGCTTCTACTTTTTGAGCGAGCGTCGCGTCGCACGCTTTTCGTCGTCACTCATTTTCCTAGCCGCTTTCTGCTGTTGCCTGTCAGCAGTCGCGAGCATACACACAAACATACATGGCTATCGCAGCTTCCTTCGGCTTAGACATCATTACAGTGTTAGCTGGTGTTGGATGGTCGAGCGGCTCGGTCTCTCCCAGCTGCCGCGCCGTCGTTGTTATTTCGGGCATACCCGATTCGCTTCCAGCGACTGCCATAAGAACAACGGCAACCAAGGAGGAGATGGCGAGGGGAAGATCAAAAGTTCCATCCGCAGACAGTGCACAGATCTTTCGACTGACAATAAGTGAGCTGAATCTAGCCCGTGGTTTCTTGGTCGAGAGGTTTACACCGTTGGCATTTCTGAAAATCCTCTCCGGGGAACACATCCCGGCGTTTTTTGACGTTCCTAGTGTCCCCGATAGGGAGCACCTAGCTTCCGAGGAAGGGTCCAGGAAGCGAATGTTCTTACTCGGTAGACTTCAAATTCTTCGTTCTTACCCGAGAGCTACAAATTTCCCCGCCATGGAGCCAGATGTTCTTCGCTCGGGAACCGTCGCATCTTTGAGGACTTCCGAGGTGATGCACGAGCTTCGCTGCCTGCACATTTGTGACGTCAACAGTAAGCCGGAAATAGGGGGGGGGGGGGATTCCAGAATGCGTTCGGACGATGGTATAGGCGCTTCCGAATACCGCCACAAACGCTGCGTGACGAAGAGCGGCCGCCAGCTCACCGTGCTTGCTCCTTCTTGGATTGGATCCACCGCCGGAAAAACTTGCAGAGGAGTCCCCGCTGCTCAAATGTCAACGGCTGCCCGGGATGCGGAGCGAAACGGAGACCTGACTTACTCAGTTCGGGTGAGATTAGGGTTTCTGATTATTGCGAATTCGAGGAGTCCCTGATCCACCTGTGCGTCAGACGAGAAATATTCCACCGTGATCCCGGAATCGGAAAGGGCTCCACGCGAGCGCCAGATTTCGGAATCCGACGTCCTCTAAGTGAAATAAGTATCCCTCTTACGTGGGCAATCGTGGTGGACGCCCGCCCCCGGGGGCGAAATGACATATTACGGTGGGAACGACAAGAGGTAACAGTAATGTTGCCGAGTCGTTTGATTGATGGCGATAAGAGGGGAATGCTGCAATGACCGAGATTCTTGAAATCATTGTGGGCTCGGCTGCTCTCAAGCTTCGTGGCGTGCAGTCGCTTCTGCGGAGGGTAATGAGTAGAGGATGAAGATGAGTAGGAATCAAGTCCAAGGCCGAACATGTACAAATGACGCAGTATCACGCACCCTGTGTGCAGGCAGCACGAAGCTCGCCGTATTCGAGAGAGCTCCCGAGTTGCTCGGGACTCGCTGAAACGCACACGAAGAGATAAGAATCAGCCAACGAGGGGGAAGAGGAGCTTTTCCCCCTCCTTCCGGATGATAGCGAGCTCTGGAACTTCCAACTTCCCCGTTTGATGTTCGATCGGGAATTATAAACGTGATACCACAGCGCTCCGGAGAGACTGTTCCATCAGTGCCGTCGCTCACCGAAATCGACTACTGCGCTGCGGAAATTATGCGCGCAACTCGGCGGGATCATGTCTTGTACGTTGCTAGTGGAAATATTTCGAGGTTGGAACCATTCATGAAACGACTCTCCGTTATTTGTAGTCCTGCTCAGCTTCCAGGATGTTGCTGAGCCTGTTGTTGACGAGCTACCCCGAAATTTAATAGCCAGTCGGAGCCAGGGTAACGAGCCGCCATTGCCTCTAGGTAGAAGCAAAGGGAGGACCGGATGATGGCGGGACAAGAAGGAGAGGAGAACGCAAGACTCGGTGCGAAAAAAAAATCAGGAGGATGGTGTAGAGAGCAAAGCCATTAATCTCTCTCTATCTCAGCCCTCCATAGCTGTTCATCAACTTATTTACTGCTTGTAAATAGAAAACCCCGCACAGCAGCGATTGAACACAAGCTGCGTTTCCACATGATGACACTTCCGTCGGCGTTTCGGCGTGAACGGAACGATGTGGATCTCGCTCTGAGATTCGCACGCCGCTGCCTCCGGGTTTGGAGTCCGGCTGCCTCCTGAATCGCACGGAATTCTCATAAGCAATCACATGGCTGCGAATCACGAGCTGCGGAAGCTTCGTGGTGCCAAAGCGATCGAGTGACCATCAGCAGTCCACTAATGAATACATTGGAGCGGATTAGGAATCCACTCCTTCTAGAGACATCGGTGACGCCGGTTTCATGATGATCCCTCCCCCTCCAACTCTCGTTTTCTTCGTCTGTTCCTGCGTTTCGGACTCATATGCATTTTTCCTGCTTCGCGGCAACCGTGCTTCCTTCCTCTGGAAATTCTGCGGTACGTGGCGTGCTCCTGCGAAGCTGCCGATGGCTATTGCCTCAGCTCAGCATCGAAGTCGTCGTTGACGTAGCGTCGTCTCTCTGACTCATTGCAATGTCACTGACTGGCTGGTGAACCGGATAACCGGTACATTATTCATCTGACTCGTTTCAAGCTTGCTGAATTATTCAGCGTCTGCGGTGATTGGCAGTGATTGATTCGAGGATTACGGGAAGTTTTTCTCACGCTCGATTCTGCTTGTTGAGTTTCCCGCTCGTCGACCTCAACAAGCTCGAGCCCGGCGACCCGGTCTCGCACCGCCGATTGAAGGTGAGTTCGTGCTTCGATCCGAAATGAGAGGATGGAACAAGGACGCCTTTTCAAAAGGAGGAGTTCAGGGCTCGATGAGAATGTACCGAAAGTCGAGTCGACCGATGTTCAACGTTCTAGGAACTGCGTTGGCGATTGACGAGTTGGGAGCAGCGGTCTGAAGCCAGAAGGGCGAGAAGAGGGTTGGAACACGAGGAGGAAAATCCAGTCAACGGAAATTCAAGAGTCTTATTTAAATGAAATGCGAGCTTACATGCTCCAAAGTGAGACACTCGATACGCGCGCTCACGGACCGCCGCGTCGCATCCAAGGGAGGCAGTCGCCTGGCTTCGGCGTTGGAGGACGGGAGGGAAAATTCATTCCAGACGAGCTTCCCGAAAAATGCATCACCTCAATCAGAATTAGCGATGAGCCCGGTGCTTTGAGATTCTTCCGACATATTTTCCTGAAGGTCGCGTCTCGATGACGTTGTTGGTGTTCGTAGGGTGGAATATTTGAGGCTCCCCAGCGGATCGAATCCGCTCGATTCTCAGGTTCTCCTTTGATGATTGATCTCAACGCAACCGGCGATTCTTCTCTCGTCGTTTCGAACAATTCTAGGCTGATACGTTGAGGCAGATACCTATGGTCCTCGGCGGAGTCTGCGACGCGCGTCCTCTGGCTGGAATATTGGTCCGATAATATTCGTTATCGGAAACGTCAGAAAGGGCGGCGGATATTCTCCGATGGTCTCTATGCATGATGATTCTGTGGATTCCGAGGAATTCCATCGGAAGGCTGAAATTAGATTCATACTCAAGTTGCTCGTCTTGGAAACATGGAATACGGCGAGTAGATGAGTGGAGACGGATACGTCTCGTGTTGAATCGGATGCGACCACTGTCGTCGGGTGTTGGAGCGACACATAAAGCCTTGATAGATACGTAAGTAGATACACAATCTATTCATAGAGAGCCGACGGGGCAGACTTCCTTTTGAAAGCGGAATTTTCCCAAGCTTTTTGTCGGCTTGTAGAAAAACCCCTCGATCCTGTCTCCCGCTTCTGGAACTAAGATAATGAAATGAATGGGGAGAAAGGATGGCGTTCGCGATGAAAAGGGGATCGGAGAATTTCCCGTAAAGATTGTCGAACTCGGGTCGTCTGGCCCCGGCGGAGCAGGAGGAATTCCTGGAGAAGAATGAGGCTGAAGGTGTGTAAGAGTCTGAGGAAAACGATGGAACGAAAAGAGAAAGAGTTCAACCTTCCTCCGAGGTCTGCATCTTCGAGATTAAACTCTTCAACGAACTCCTATAGGGAACGACTACATGCGTGTCTCTCACAGATTCGCCCGCGGTTTCGGTGGCGAACTGCGGGACGGCGAGCACACCGATGCGGCCGCCTCTTCGCCGGTTCCGTGGTTTTTATGTTAATAGCGCTCAGAGTTCGTTCCGGAAAAAAAAACCAAAGTCATTGAAGAACGGCTGCAGCTTCTCCTCACACCGCCAACCTTAACAGCCCCGTCGTCGTCCTCGCAGGCAGCCTTCTCGAAAAGCGATGAAACCGAGACTGCGAGACGACCGCGGCGTGGAAGCCGCACGCTCCCATTGTCTCCTGCTCCATTCGACAAAAGGCACGTACGTAGAGACGCAAGAATTCCGGATTATTTCTCGATGTCAAGGAACAATTCGGAACGCTTTTTTTCGTCCGTCCAGTATCTGTATCCGTGCGCAAGGAATTCGGGGCAAGAACCTTGTTTCCCGGAGTGTACGCCCACGTTTACCAACGAATCAAGCTCTGGAATCGCTAGGGTCACGTATAGTTACGGTGAAACCATCGATCTGAGCACCAACTGCTCTCGACTGCGTGGGCTCGGACTCACAGAATCTAACCCTGCTCCGTTGTGATATGATCTCGACGGGAATTGTTGGGTCACCTGAAAACCTTTCATTATACAGAGCAGCTCTACATATGTGATAATCAAGGCGGATCTCCGGGTCCCAAGCTCGACGGCTAGCGGAAGGCGGAAGAAAATTTTCGTATCCGATTCTGGCTCCGCGAAATCAGCACTGCGATATTCGGTGATCAGCGGGGGAAAATCATCGGATTCCCCGGAAATAGTCCATCCTCTAGATTTCCAATCATCATTCTAGGAAATATCACAGGTATCCGTCGCATGTTCGCCGCGTCGATCCCATTCTGCTATTCTAGGGAGCATCGAAATAATTCCGATGCTCTTAGGGGATGAGGTTCCAGGATCGATCGAGGGAGCAGTAGTGTACCGGTAACGGCTTCATCATGGAGCCGGTGTGGTGAAAAATGGGAGGACAGTCACAAAACAGGTTGCTCCTCTGCTCTTCTCTAGCCGACGCGACGCTTGCCGGTACCCCACGATTGGGCGAATGGGCATGTCATTGCTCGTCGGCTGGAATCTACTTCCCCCTGCTGCTCGGACGGATGGGCGGACCTGCGAGAAGACGCAGTCGTTCCAATTGTCCAAGGACCGTCTTGCGTCAGCTGAACTCGTCCGAGACCGTAACTAATCCGACACTAATCAGCGAAAATTTGATCAGATTCCGTCTGGGCGAACCCCGAGCGGAAAGGTAGTACACCGTCGATATTCGCGGGCTACTATGTTTAGATTGAGGCCCTCGCTAAGTCCCAGATTGTCGGCGACAACAAAGCTTGCGTCGCGGCGATGATGATATCAGCGCGAGGGTTCCGTGCCTTCAGGGGTTTGATCGGTAGGTGAAAGAGGAGCGCGGAAAAGGACGCCAAGATCAGTTCACGCTGCGTGCACACGGACGTCGATCACGTGAAGTAAGTCGTTTGCCTCGACGCCGGCGCCGCTACCGCTAGGCATCCGTCGCATGTAGGTACGTCAGGATATCGGATCTCCCTCGGAGCTCTACCTACGTACATTCCCAGAGTTTCGCTTCCCCCGTACACCCTTTTAGAATGTTATTTTTTTTCTCTGTTCCGGTTCTCTCCGTATCTCCTCCTCACTCTCGCTCCCATATCACCGGCCCTGCTCTCAGATACTCGTATAATACGTGCTCGCAGAATAAATCCAGTTTTCTTCCTGCCTCTGTTGAAGCGCTTCGGCTTGTCATATGATTATTTTGACTAGCGAAGCAGGCTCTCGTAATCCGCCGACTTCTCTGCTGAGTTTGTGCTGACTGTGTGCTGTTCGAATAGCGTGCTTTATCGAAACGCGCGGGTCAGAACCCCTATCCCCCGGTCAACCCAACCCAGTCCCTCAAATTGCTCACTTTGATGGCGTCACCAATGCCGGTACTTCGCGATTTCAGAGAGGACAGATCAGAAACACTCGGTCTGGTGGTTGAGGAAATAAATGAGCAGGCGTTTTGTGAGGGGAGTTCCAGTGAATCGTCTTTGTCGCAGACCTTCAGCTTGTGAGCGAATAAAAAGGAACCAAAATTCTACCCCGTCCGATTCCGTACTCCTCTCGGACCACGGTCTCGTGCGGTCCGACTACGCCCGAGTCTCCCTCGGCCGGGAATGCAGCTGCAACAAAAACTAAGACGAGCGCTCGGAGGGTCGAGTCGCGACTCGTCGAGTGATTAGGGCGAATCTCGCGGAAACATTAGCAGCACCGACAAACTCAGCTGATAAGCGAAGCGTCGTCTGCTGAAATCACGCTGGAGTGAGCGAACAACGCCACGCAAAACGTTTCGCGGCGTCCCTGAAGCGTATGAGTCTGATCTCCAGTTCCCTGGCACGAGGCACAACAACCGGCTGCGAATCGAAGTTCGCTTCATTCGAAAGGTCATCGCTCGTCGATTTTTTCCCTGCTGACCTTCTGCCGGCTGAGATCCACGCTACCCGATCTCCGTCGTACGCCGCCTTGTCGAACTCCCGGTGCTCCTGAAGATTTTCCTCCTGCCACTATCGCAGTAGCGGCGCGGGAGCTCACAAGTGTTAGCGCTATCGGCGCGATAGCTCCCTCGAGCCATCCCGACTCGCGCCCGACTGGTCTAATCCAATGATCTACCGACCATTGTGATCAATCGTTCTGTAATTAATTCTTCATCCTCCCGTTATGAGGAGGAACGAGTCCCGAGCCTGGTCCTTGGACCTCTCTTCGACGTTGCTCCTTATTCCCAAACGGTTACGAGTTTTATCGATAGGTACGTTCAGTAGCCCGAAGCTCCCGTCCGCGATCAGAGCATCGGCGCGGCTTATAACATTCGTATAAGCCTCAAATAATCTGGATTAGCCGAGTCGTACGGGGAACGTCTCCGCTGCGGCACTGTGACGCATACATGATACTCGAAAATATTTCCTGAAAGGATCATACGGGAATCATACGGGAATCCACTTACCAGTGAACGACTCAAGTTCGTCCGGTAACCAAAAGGATAACCTTCGAGCTCTGAGCGGTGGAACTTGTTTACCTCCTTGTGCTATTGTCTCAGATACTCGGAATCGGGTCACGGAATAAAATATAGCACCGATCTTCGAGTCGCAGCAAAAAGGTGCCTCGCTCTGTCGGCTTCCATTACGGAACGGTAGCCTGAGCGACGAGAATCAACAAAAGGAGCCGGCGAAAGAAGAAGGAGACAGATCAAACACGGCGGCGTAGGACTCTGCTACGTAAAAACATCTTCGATAGAGGAAGCAGATCAAAGAGTTGGTTCATCTGCTGAGCGCGTTACGCGAAGGGTCCGCCCCGCAGCTTGTGTAATTCCTCACAACGAGATACGGCTCGGGGAGCGGGATCATTGCAGGAGGGAGAACATCTCGGAAGAAAATTCTGGGCATTAACGCGGGGAGTCCCTTGCCCCCGCCCCGCTCGCTGAAAATCTATGCGCTCACAGAGAAGTTCCACGGGTCGAGCGACCGGTCGACTTAGACGACTGAGCGAGCAACTGAGTCAACTGGGAGGGCAAGCAGCCAGTCAGTCAGTCGGCCAGACAAAGATTCCTCCCGAAACAAAAGGACATCATCATCGGCCGCATTTGCATAGTATTAATGATGAGATCATTGTTCGGATCAACGGCGCCGGCGCGGCAGCGCCTAACAGTTTGCCGGTCTCCGTATCCCTCTGCAGTATACCTGCATTTGAAGGGGGCGAGTAAGCGCATGGCTTTTCATTCTTGAGTCAAGTCCCCCGTTCAGTCGGGAGGCTTACTCCGACTTCGGGGACTTCCTGCATTCCTCCGGAGAATCATTGACCTCTGAGGATCACATCGACCGAGAAGATTCGGATTTTCCGATCTCCTGAATTACTATCTATGATTCCAATGAGGAGCGCCCGAAAACCCTTCGAAACGGAGAGGTCTCCCGTTTGCGATTCTCCAATTGTTACGGGAGCGCGACCTCGCGGGGTTCTCTGTCCTTCGGAGACGATGTCGCCAGCTCCGGCTATGCACGATCTGCTCGTGGGAGGGCCAAGTCGGTGAGCTCGTCTTTTTGTCGCTTCGTAGTAAATCTGTTTATTGATGGATAATGATCGCGAATTTGGCGGTGGCGGGACCAGCTGCAGGCGAAATAGGCGGGCGAGCCCCGAGCGCGCCTTACGACATGACCCGCGATCAGGCTCACACTTATTCCATTACGGTCGAGTCCCGCTGGGAGCTCAGCGTGGCTCCGCGGGGAAGGTGGCATCCATATTCGCCCGGTCGTCGGTTCTTCCGTCCGCTCGCTCCATCGTTCGCCCGCTCGCTTATTTCTTGTCTTTCGTCATTTCCCTTATAGCCTGAGGCGGCGAACGCTTTCCTCGCGTCGCGCGCGTATTCTGCTCTTTAGAACAGAGAACGGCCGGAACGATACTAAAGATGACGTGGATCCTTCACGGGCAACACCCTTGTCATCGGCAAGCAAACGTGACGGTGGCACGAAGACACGGCTGGTCGCGATCGGGGTCGACGGCACGATTCGGCTTATTCGCTCCGGGAACGAAGTGTGAGAAGATAAAGAGGATAGTCGAATATGGTGGTTGGGAGAAAAAAAAGATAAAGAAGAGCAGCGTATCAGCGAAAGGTGTTGGCTCGTTTTTTCTCACGAGTTCTCTTCTCCCAACGACGACGGCGCGCTGGACGCACTGATGATCGGTCGGGTTCCTCTGCAAGACGTGACTGGTGGCAAGAATCGTGTTCTTCAAATAATTGCATCCAACACCTTCTCTCCGCTCGCTGACTCCGCCGAGGTTCTGCGCGACTGCGCCACCGGGAGAGAATCACTCTCTGACGACCGACTGTCTATTCTTGATGTGGGAGCTCTAGCTGCAGGGCTCCGAACCGAGTGTTCGCTTCCGATCAACTGCTCCTAACTTTTTCCGGTCAGCCGAGCAGGCAGACGCCCCCCTCCCATCCCCCTAGCGACAGCAAGCAAGCAAGCGAGCCGCCAGGCGGGCAAGGAGGCTCTGTTTTTGAAGGGAGGAACTTTCGTCGTCGTACCGCTTCTCTGTAAGGCGAGATTTTTGCTTGGCGGTCTCTCGCTCGTTTTCTATCCCGAGCAGCAAGTCATTAAACGCCGGTGCCAGAGCGCCTTTCTGCCGCAACGCTCGAAGACACCCTTCGCGAAGCGGGGGCGGTGGCCTGGACGACGGTGCGGCGGGGCCCGCTCCGCGATAACGAAACGCGCCCTGTCAAACGCCTTCCCAGCGACAAAACTGTGCTCATAATACACCACGGACCTTGCAGCGATAGCTTCGAAGAGAAGGGTCCGGGGAGCGGGGAAATCGGCTGAACTCAGGATCCCACTCCGTGAGAGCGAAGTTCGAAGCATCGGTTGCTATAAGCTCTTGCGACCGCTGCCTCTCACTGACTGGAAGCACAGAAAGCCGGTTGGTCGAATCGTTCGTGAGTGCGTTGTTGCCGAGATCCAAAAGCAAGGACACACCGAGAACAAGTCTTCTAATGAGTCGTCTGTAGGAGTGCTCTCTCACCCATAGAACTCTCGCTCTGTGTGCGCACACTGCCTTGCGCGCCTGAGTCGTCGTGCTTAGTTGCCGTGTGCCAGTGTATTTGCCGACTAATGGTCACTCCTCATAATAGACGGCCGGCGGTCACAACAATGGAGATCAACAGGCACAGATCTACTTTTGAAATAGCAACGGCTGTGCGCGCCACTGCTCCCTGACTCAGGTGCGGCTAGGCAGCGGGCAGGTTTTCGGTCGAACGGATGGATGGACGACCGAGGGGAAGGCCGGACCGGCGGCTCGGGTGGAAGGTCCAAGCGTCGGGACATGTCGTCCAGTCTGCCAGATGCGGCCCCCGCCATGTGCCCGCCGCTGATACCGCTACCGACCGACTGCAATTGGCGGACTAATGATCTCTTTCCGGAAGGAAGTCCCCGGATGTCGGACCGGAAACTGGGTTGACCCGC
Organism: Galendromus occidentalis; assembly: GCF_000255335.2. Lineage (NCBI taxonomy): Eukaryota > Metazoa > Arthropoda > Arachnida > Mesostigmata > Phytoseiidae > Galendromus > Galendromus occidentalis. The sequence goes on along the minus strand of NW_003805129.1, from coordinate 79,958 downwards.
TTTGTGTAGCGGCGATGTACTCGTGCTTGTCACCTGTCTTGTCCGTCGAGTTTGGTGACCAGGTAGGCTGCGGAGCTGGTAGATTGATGTAGGCTCGCTTCCGGAATCGAAGGAGATTTTCGAGATTTTCGAGGAAAACCCAATCGGAGGAGGTGTCCCACTCGAGTCTCGCCCCGTCCGGAGAACTTCCCTGTGCTACCGCAGAGTTGGATCTCAATTAGTTCCAACGAAACAGAATGTCAGTGACTCGATCACATCAGAGGGATAGACCGCCGGTCGATTATTCGAATGATTCCCTGTCGCATTTTCAACCGCCTGTCAATAAGGGGAGCCGCTACCCGCATAAGAATGCGCACGGACCGAATCCGGCGTAGAATACGGAGCGTGTCGAAGAGAGGGAGAATCATTAAAAGTATTCGTCGCAAAATTAGGCTCTCTCCGACTAACTGCTCATTCGAATGCGGCATGAAATCGGCGGCCTGGATTCGTGCAGTTCGAGAATATTCCATTCGAGTCATGCGAGCTCCGGGCGCGTCTCGAGCAATTCGTTCAAGTGATTTGGTTTGCAAAACTAGAGCTTTCCCTCGACGCTATCGACGATGCTCGCCCGCGAGCGGGGCACTGCCCTCGAGCCCCGTCTCCTTATACATTGGTGAATACCCATCGACCAAATGGGGGTCATTCCGATCCGGAAATGCGGAGCGTAGTGGCGATGGCAGAATCTCTTTTTTCTTCATTCTAAATATTTACTTATTCTTCTCTATGACGCGAAGGACGTCGAATCGTTGAAGAGCAGACCAGAATTTCGGTCATCCCCACACTATTCGAGTAGCTATCGGTAGAAACTCGGGAAGAAGCATGGTGTTTTAAGAATACCTCTTTCATTCCGATCACTACCGCGGGCGGAAGCCCACGGTCAAGGATTCTTAAAAGTACCGGACAATCGTCTCGGATAATTTTGAGGTACCTACCTAAAATCGATGAATAGCTGGTCGTGAGACGTCCCATAGCCGGTCGCGAGACGTCCGTGGGGCATCCGAAATGGGTCTCAAGAGCTCTATGGCTAAATGGGTATGTACCATAAATGATCGCGGTGTGTCCCATAAGTGGTCGAAGCCGTCCCATAACCGGTCAGCGTTTTTTCCGTAGCCCACCATGGAAAAACCCTTACGTGACCCATAACCGGTACTTTTACCCTACTGGATTCTCTCCTCCCTTGTTCCTGCAGTCGTCTACGGTCTGCTTCGGGATCCGAGTCAGTGCTGCAACATACATACATACATGTCCGGCGAAGGTAGGCAAGGGAAGGTCTCCCGGATAGAATATTCAGTACGTTTGGTCAATTATTTAAGCATCAGGACTCGCTTGTGTAAAAGTGTTCGTATGATTCAATCTCGTTCTCTCTAATCGTTACGCAACTCGGTGGCATGGACTCCCGAGGAAGTGGACGACTTTGAATTCCCGTCGAAAAGTGAATTCGGTCATTCCAGCGAGTCCGAAGTATTCGTAATCATGACTCAGGCTCACGATTACAATCAACCTACGGTGTACCGGTCTCGAATAGAGCGCCCTTCCGGGGGGATTCAGAGGGGGGCCTCCTATGGGCTTATTCGTGTTTTGGAGTTGCGAGGACATTGTCCATGGGATTGAGTCGCTCGGGGGACGATGTCGACGACGGGATCATAGAAGATCCGAGAAGAGGAGCGCGCAACGAGAACAAGGAGGATTCCTGTTGAAATCGCCCACAGGTTTCCCACACATTCAGATAACGCAAGCGGAAAGGCGGGCTTCGAGGCAGATCTCCGGAACTGCGTTGTTGCAGTCTCGATAGGGTATCACGAGCGAACGGTCTCCGTTACACGATGGGGCGCTCTACCGTGCTGAGGAAGACCCGTCTCTAAAAACCACCGAGCCTCGGCTTCGAGCGACGAGCCCCGGAATTCCTGATAGAACTTTCCGGTTCCGACTGAGCCGTATATTCTCCCTCGATCGTCGGATCCCGCTGGCGACCCCATCAAGGGAAAAATCGCGAATTCCACGAGGGGTCGGAGCATCGTCAGCTCGGCTAGCTAGTCTGTCAGAAAGATGTCTCGCTGGTCTCCTCATCGTGAACTTAGACCGAGGGATGTATTGAGCGAGTGAAAGCTCGTCCATTCGAACGCGAGGTGAGCTTCGGCAGTGGAAAAGGAACAGAGAGAAAAAATTGAGGGAGAAGCGCTCCAGAGTCTTGATATCCGGCTTAGCGACAGCAGGAAGCATTGTTCGAACAGGAGTGCGAAAGTGAGTGTACAATAAGCGCGCATCGGCCAGCTCGTTGAGCGAGTGAGTGAGAGATTTGAGCGGCGGCGACTATCATTCTCAAATAAGATTCCATTATTGCACAGGAAGCTCGAAAGAAAGAGATTATTTCCAACGAATAAAGCCCAGGCGGCGGGGGAACGAGAAAAAAGGGGAGAAGGAGCTCCAGCTTAAAGAAAAAGACGAAGAGATGGGAAAAGAGCTCACATCGAAGGGTCAGCAGTCTCCGGAGAAAACGCGAGAATGAAAGAGAGATGATGAAGTTGGCCGGAGTGAAAAGCCAAGCAATGAACCAACCCGGTTATCTGGACAGGCTCTTGTCGTCGACGTCGTCGTCGTCGCCGCCACCGTCTTACTCACTCACAATAGCCCCGTTCATTGTGGTGTCCTTCAGTGGAACAATTAGCCGAGACTCTTCACTCTAGGGCCCAAAGTTCAAAGGGTTCTTCCACCTATCAATCTATTTATCCAAGAGCTCCCGACAACCCACTCGCCCACCCACCACGCAAGCGACCGACCGACCGACCGTGCAAGTGAGCCGACCGGCTGGTAAGCCGTCGGTGAGCCAGCCAGTTAGCTATCCTTTACTTTTCCCCCGCTTCTTAGCAGCGACGAGGTCTAATGCTGTTTCCGGCGGTGAGACAACTGCTGCCGTACGCAGATCCAGCTCGGCGGCGAAGTGAACTTTTCTCCCTCGGAGGCTGCCGGGTCAATTCAAACTTTCACCTGTTGCCGCCGCTCCAGAACGGGTCTCGTCCGAGCCAACTTGGTGCTCCCTCACCAGTGGAACCAGTGACTGGCGGATTGACAGTGCAGCGTTGAAGCCTATCCCATCTCTCTCATGAGGAGTTCGGCGAGTCTTTTCAAGCGAGCCTCGTTCCGACCATCGAAATTGACGAAGCACTCTTTGCGCTTGTCGACGACGTCTCGCCCCTGTCTCTCTGAATCGACAGGTAGAGAAAGAGACACTTTATCGGCGACGGCTCTCGAACGAAGGTCCGAGAGTGGCAGTAGAGCACAGTCATCCGACGACGCATGGGAAAGTCGACACGGAACGTATGGACTATTACAGTGGTCTAGGATCGGTTGGCGCTCCGGATAGAGACTAGCTCGTTAGAGGAGTTGGGTAGGAGAAGAAAGAAGAAGAAGAAGAAGAAGAAGAAAAAAAGTCGACGGGAGACGGAAGTGATGTGAGGGGGCAGCTCCTTGGAGACTCCTTGTCTAATCAAGCAGGTGAAATCAGTCCTGGTCCTGCCACAACCAACAGCGGAGCACACGAGACGAATGACTGTAGAACAGTCGCGACAAGGAGAGCGAGGAGCGATGCAGCATGGAGCTCCACAGTTTCATGGGAATCAGCTGATCCCACGTGGGCCGACTGATGCCTTTTTCCGACAGGCTGTTTTTCCACGGAAACCGGGATCTCTCAAATCTACGGAATTCGGAGAAATGAATTCCCGAATCCAGGGGAGATACGTTGCAGCACATGGGAGCAACATAGCGTGGAGACGACGGCGACCGACCGGAAAGCAAATGGAAGTCGTCGGCGGATGCGCCCGGCCGACGAATAGAAACTGATAAAGGAACTCTTCGCTCGCTCGCCTGCGCGTTCTCTGGCCGCCTCGGTGGCTGCCGTGGCTACAATGGAAATGTGGTTAACAGCTTTTTCCCCGTAAGTAAGCTGTCTGGCTGGCGGCGAAGTCTTGGATTCACCCGATGACAACCGGAGCCGTCTCAGTAGCTGCCGCAGCTGCAACCACTGCCGCTACCGATATTGCCTGTGTCCTCGCTCTCCCGTTCAGCAGTTATCTCCATTCGCGGCCGAGGAATGGCCTGCGGGAAAAAACGTCGTCTTTCCTGAAATGGAGCCCGAGCACAAGAGACCTCCTTCCGATCCGATGACATCGAAAGAATATCTCCGTTGCCGTCCCCGGTCGTTGAGCTACAAGCCGTTGTTCCGTCACTCGTCGCGACTATTTTGGATCATACATACTTATTCTCAGGAACACATACCGAGCCGATCGCAGAACTAGAGCGGCATGCCTAGTCAGAGCGGCGGAAGCTCTAAGTACTGAAAAAATGCGCCAGCCGCGGGTTGCGGATACGTGCGTATCACAAAGCCGCAGCATCGGGGCAACACGTTCGGTATTGAGAGACTCGTCCCTCCCCGAGAATCGAGGCTGAGCCTTAGCGTCCGTATTGGGAACGCTCAGGCTCAAGGAAATATATTCCCAAGTTTGTCTCAGCCCCCTATGCGCTAAGCTAGCCTCCTGCCTAATCGGATGGAGCAAATGCTTCTCATTTGCTTCTCACGCGGAGGCAACTTCGGCTTTTGTATTCCGTTCGAGCCGTTCGGAATCTCGTACGCTCTTTCTTTTTCCCCCACCTCATCACAAATCATCAAGTGGCTGGACGAGTAAACGATGCTACATAATACAATTAGATAGAGACCGCCAATGATCGACCCTGAACCCAGACCTGATTGGACACCAGAAGTAGGAGCGGAATCTCCGTCTCTCTAAAATCTGATCGTCCCGCGGAATCCCCAGCTCATATGACGACGGAGATGGAAATACAGAGAAATATAGCGTGAATTTCACTCCCGGCGGATCAACCACAATTCTTGAAAGTCGATTCCATGCGCTCCAGGCACCTATTTATTTATAAGAGGAGTCTTTGAACGCTCAAAGATATTCAGAATGACCCGTCCCTGCGATTCGAGGCAGCCGTCTCTGAAAATTAGATACAATCAGAGAAGATCAGGCTCAGCGACAGGGGATGGCTCAACTCTGTCGTAATGTCAGTGGCTTAGCGGGGAGTATCCCTTGAGACCAATCGGCTTCCGATACAACAATTGGTTGTTGATCCAAAGCTCAGGAGTCCGCTGTCGCTCCGGGAGTATGATCCGTGGACTTGGATGCAGAAGCACATCTCTCCAGGAGCCTTGCATAATCCATCATTCCTAGAGAGCGGCGCGTTTCAGAACCGACATTCGGCGACATCGCTCGCTCAAGCAATTATCCGCGGAGTGGGGTCGAGGTCGAGCGGGTGGAAAAATCCAATCTGCGTGATTCCTAATTCATGACCACGAAAACTTTCGCTTCTCAACTAACCTCCCCGGAGGAGACCGTACTTTCTTCCGCGGGTTCCCCTCGCGGGAGCGGGGGAGCATCGATAGCGCTCCGCTCCGTTCCCTCCGGCGTTGAAGTATCCGTTTAAACATACGCCGGGATGTGTACGCTATGTAACCGAGGCCCCGCATGTAGCGAGTGGATTCAATCTGTGTCTGTCCGACTTCGAGGTAGTTACTGAATAACCGATCCAGTAAGCGCTGATCCAGCGATTCCGACTGCGTGGTGATTCACGTAATCGAACTCAGAGCCTACGCTCATTCTCAGACTTGTATTGGCGCGCCGGAGAGCTTTCGCAACTACGACGCAAAAAGTGGGCGACGTCCTGTTGACCTCTCACAAGCGTGGCTTTCTAAGGCCGGGAGTTTTCGATTTTGCGCGATCCCGAATGTCATCTATGTCGTCGAAATCGACGCAAATCTATCGGATCGAAGGCCCTCTCGGCCGAGACGAATGGAATCGGAGTGACCCTCGTTCGTCTATTTGGTCTGACTGAATGACAATAACGATCCCGGGCTTCGAGCTCGTCGTCAGAGCCTTCCTGAATGAGGCTACTGGAGAGTATCTTCTTGCGGCACGGTTTGTCGATCATGTCCATTTGTCGCTAATTCCTCCCAATTGTCAACTCCGAAGGAGCTCGGGATTCTCATATTCACTAAAGCGATAATTTTTTATCTTACCGTCCCCGATCTCTTTCGCGATTCATCTTCCAGATGAGTACTTGGGTACGTCTTCAATGACGTGTTGACATCTAACTCGATGAGAATGATGACGGCTGGGGGCGGAAGGGGGCTCCGGGAACGATGGCTCGTCAAAGCCGGCTAAATATAGAATATTCGAGTCCCACAAAGGACAAGGTTCAAGAAAATTTTCACAGCATCAGCTGCTGTGGATGATGATTATAATAATCCTCCGACGTCAACGATCCCCCGAAGCCAACGACCGACGATCAGAACGTTATCGTGGCCGGTGCACGGAAGTTCGGCGATGGCAGGAGAACGCCAGGAATACACCGAACGAGCCAGTCAGGCAGCTAGCGAAGCGCTGCGCGAGCATGTATGCATTGAGGCCTGGCCGGGAAAGACAGCGAGGGAATCAAGAAAGCAGAGAGCTTAAGTGGCGGCGGGAAGGAGATGCGGTGTCTAGAGCTCGGCGTATTGCTCTCGGGCGTCTCGAGTTTCATCATCCTCTTGCTTCTGATCATGGTTGGTAGCTCCACTTAGCGCAGTCGGTAGGTGGCGGAAGACTGCGAATAATCGGTAACAGCGTCGGCCCCTCCTCACCGTCGAAACTAGATCGCAACGAGAACAGCGATACCCCTGGAATTTTCAAGCGACTCCGTGAGAATTCATAGGATCGGATCTCTTTCTCTGCCGACTCTGTCGACTCTGCCAACAGTGGACAAGGTGAATGGGGGCGTGGTTACGGGGCGCTTTAGATGATCACGAGTGCCCCCTACGAATTTCGCAAGCGCTCCCACGACTTCCTGGAACGTTCTCCATGCCCGAGAAAATATCGAGCAACTAGAGCTGCTGGGTAAACGACGATTTTCTAATGTCCGGGGTCCCGTGATCGACTGGATGTCTTGTAGAATACCTTTATTATTCGGTCGGGGGAATCCACCGAGGATCCGGTGAGAGTATGAGTTCAAACTTCATTATTCTTGTCCATGCCGCGAGATGAACTCGGGTCGATGCGGTTCTGCGCGAGGGCCCCGGCACGCGGTCGGTCACATGTGGTGATCCCGTCCCCCTCCGGCGGCAGCGGCAGCTCAATTTCCGACCCTCGATTTTGTGCGAATAGTATGCTAATATGCGTTTCGGGAAGTGGTCCACAATGTCAATTAGTTGGGGCGGGCTCCGGCCTGGTCGTATCGGTCGATTGCGTCGATCGATTACCGTCAAGGACAAGCATCCTCGAATGTCGTCATGACAGCCCTGACGTGTCCTACTGTCACATGTCAAAGAGTTCCTTCCGAATTTAAGATTTTTGGCAGAGACTCTTCCGAGGCTTCCGGATTCGTCCATCGAAGTTCTGAGTGAGAGACGTCGACTCTGGATCCCGAGATTATATCGGATTTCTGTGAGAGTATAACCCGCCGTCAGCGTACGCTGCATGGGAGGCTGAAACCCTCGGAGACTCGAGGACTGGAGCTCTGGAAGTAGGCGGAGATGGAAGGAGGGAGAAAGAGCAAGGGTGTCGAAGCGGTCGAGAGCGCTAATTCTTCCAGATCAATCGACGTTCCGTGTTTGATGACTTCGAGGACGGCGAAATGCGCCGCAGTGGAGTTTGGGACGGAGAGATCAACGGGTTAAAGCGCGAGGACGTTGATGATAGACTCTTCGAATGATTCTCAACTTCATTTTGTCGCCGAGGTCTTTCACCTGAGTGGGTGGAAATCAGCCGATTGGAGCGATTCCGGATGGTAACCTGAGGAGCAACTCGTCGTCGTCCTATATTGTAGACTTCGTCCAAATCATGATTTCACGTGACTCGTGGGGCCTCCTTCTCGCTGGTACGGGGCTCTGGGAAACGATTCAGCAACGAGAGCCACACGAATTCCTAATTGATATAAATGTCTGGAACGGTTGTTCCTTGTTCGCTCGGTGGGTCACGACTCCCCATGTAGTATCCGCCTCTGGTTCCGGCCTCGACCCTCACTCGGACCCTGGGAGCATTCCTTGGGATTCAATTAAGTTCTTTGTCTCAGCAGAGCTTGTTTTATGTGTACGAACGGAACGTAGCGCTCCGGAGCTATGCAACCGTCTTGGTGGATTTCACGCTACGGTTCCGCGTTGAACGATACAGACGCAGGATAACGGTGTGTTGTCGCCCGATGTTTTCAATTTTAGAACATCTCTCGTGAGTTGGCAAATATTGTCTGGCAAGCTTCTCCTGTCGTTGCCGTCTGCACGATGAGCCTTCTCCGAACGTGGATCATCCGAAGTTTCCTCTCTCTTACTATCGGATACTCGCCGCGTAATCCATGAAAGATGTCTCTCAGATAACAGAAAGTTCCCGCCGGAAAAGTGAAAGCTCCGTTCCCGGGAAAATTTAACCCGATCTGGGATTGTCCACGGCCAGCCCTTTCGGTGCCAGCTCCGGGAGTCCCGACTTGAGGGGGATATTCTAACGATCAGGTATCTCGAAAGTTCGGAATACAAATAATATATTTTAAGTTATTCCTTTCAATTCAAACAGAGAACCTTCATCCGTATTCTCTGCCGGTCGGGCTCAGGGCGATGCGAATGCTCCAGATCCACTGTAAGCTGGAGCATTCAATGTCTCTGCTGACTCTCGAGCTTTCTTGAACCCCTCCAGCGAGTTCAAACTCCGATCGAGATACGAAGGCGAAGGAGCTCGGGATGGAGGGCCCGACGGGTGTCTATAATTAGATGGCGGCCAGAAACGAAGACCACTTCGAGCTCGGCCGAAGCTTGGAGCTGTTCTCGTTCGCGGTTCTCGCTCTCTTAACTTCTTCTCCATCTCTCGAGGAGATCCGCGCACTCAATCTTACGCTCCTATGCGCTCGATCGACGACTCCGGGCTGGATACAGCTGCTGCTCGAGATCGGGTTCGACGCGCTTTGTTTGCCATCGGGACGACGCAAACGGCACTCGATACAGCTAGACAGATCGCATCTCGCGCTGGATGTATCAAAGAAGAGATATCCACTGTCTCCTGGAGAAGTTTCACCGACGGGGATGATTTTTTTTATGTCATCAATTCCGTAATTCCTAATATTTGCGGTTTCCGAGCGAGAAGCGAACGAATGCTCGATGGTCTCGAGGTTATCTCGCGCGCTGCGCAGCCTGAAGTCTGTGGATCTCTAATGTCGTGGACCCTTGACATCTCCGTTCAGAGCATGTTTTGACATCAGATACAAATTGTAGGTTTCGATTGGTGATTGGCTACTTCATTAGGATGCATGGGGGACATCGGTGGAATAGAGCCGACAAGCCTACAATTGCAGTCGGTGTAATGAGCTAATAAACAGATTCTTGCCTCTCTGTGGAATCCGAGTGCTGGTAAACAGATGGAATTGGGTGCCGGATCGAGTCGACATCGCAATATAGCAGTGGCCGGGCCAAGTATCCTTTGTCGGTTCCTCTTTCTTTTCTATTACCTACGTAGCCGGCTGACGTCTCAAATGGCTTTGTCCGTTCATTTAGTCACTGGTTAAATTGATGCAGCCGCTTGATTGCTTGGCTTGGCCGCCGCTCGCTCGCCGACTCGCTCGCGTAACGCTCCTGTCGTTCGTACGTCTGCGGTGGAGTCCGAGAATCTGAAGGAGGGCTTTATGGACATCCGTCGCTCCTCCAATCCTAGGTATACCACGACCCTACTTCAATCGAACACGGAAGGCGGGGAAGCCTCAGGGCCAGTGGAACTCACAAATCGTCGCCTGATACTCCCACGGAAAGCCCTTGAGAAAATTATAGCGAGGACGCAAGAAGGAGCAGGAGCGGCGGGGATGAGGGGGGAAATGGGAAGAGCGGATGATGGAAAAGGAAGTACTGTGGAAACAGGAAGAAAATATACTAATTGTATGCACGAGATTATATCGAGAGGAAAGAGTTTCTCATTCAGTGAAAGCAGAGGGGAGAGGCGGGAGGAGGAGAACAATGAGGAAGACAGGCACAGAGGGCTGGAGAAGGGAAACAGGTGGAAAAATCGGGAGGAAATGGGGACAGTCGTGCCCTAGACCTCAGAAAAAAATCGATGCCGCCTCGTCGAGCCCACGCTCCCCGTGACTAGCGGGTAGATGGATGGATGAATGGACGAAGGGTCGAACGGAGGAGCCTGGCCACACCCATGGACCTCTCGGATTGAAGTCTCCGCGCGCCGTAGAAATCGATTCCGCGCAACCTGAGGAAGAATCGCCTCCGAAGCCTTCTCCCTTTTCTTCGACCCCACCTCCAATGACAGCGGGGGCTCGCAGCGACAACAGAGACCGCGCCAGCGCCGGTGGTCAGTGAACGGAGAGAAACCGAGAACGGATAGCCACCGACAGCTTTCGCTGACCCGGTCGACACCAAAGGAACGAGCGAGACGACGACGCGACGGCGGCAGCGGCGGCGACGACAAGGGAACCCGCATTGTCGTTCGCCGCCTTCGACCGAGGCCATTTTCATACAGGAAGATCATTTTCCCTCGACTTGATGTCGGCTCGGACTTAATTGACCGCGATCCTGGATAATGTCAGCGCTCCGTCCGCGGCTTCTGCTGCGGTCGCCGCTGATCAGGCCGAGCGAGAAGGTCCACGCCAGAAGGACAGACTGAGAGATAGAGGAACAGTAGGTCGGGACGACACGAACGGCTCGCGCATGGACATGATACCGTCTCAGGGGATGCGGAGACCGCAATATTCTTGATGTCGATGCGGGTTCGTTTGTTTTTTTGCTGCAATGAAGACCCTCCGTTCCGGTCTGCTGCGATATAACACTAGAAGGGAAGTGATTCGAGAACTGACTGGGTGGCGGCGGTGGGGGGAGGCAGAACGGAGGACAGGAGAGACATAAGGACAGGGCCAGCTAGCCAGAGAGGGAAGAAGAGAGAGATGGAGTTATCTGAGTTTTTCCTTTTCCACCTATCAACCAGAAGCCCTTCAGCACTTTCCACTTTAGGCTTGCTTTCCCTATCGCTGGCGAATTGTGCGTTTGGGTCATATATCTTCCAAAGTCACTCACCAACGAAGCCCGGCCGTGCGACCGATGCTTTGCTCGCCTATCCACCAGCCCTCTTGCCTCACTCTGGCCATTCTACCGAGCAAGCAGCCTTGCGGGCCACTGAATGAAGGAGGAACGCTCGCTCGTTCGGTCGGTCGGGGGTTCAAACCGGGCGACCGACCGAGCGGCAGTCAGTCAGAGTCTTTTCTCCTCTTCGTTTCCTATTACTCTCTCTATCATTCTCGCTCTCGGCGCTTCTACCCCGGTGAGTCCGTCGGTCCGTCTTTCCGTCCGCGCGGCCGTCCGTACTACGTCTGCCCGAACGGCGACGGTCGGGTTACCGGCCAGTGCTATGGCACGGGGTTTATTTGTTCCTGCCGGATCCGCTGGCTCTTCAAACCGGAAGTGCTTCGTCCGTTGTTTAAAATTTCCTGGCTGCGCGAATGTTCTTTTTCCAGCTATCTGCTCTTCTTCATTCGATGGCGGCAGGTGTTGACGCCGCACCAGGCCGCCCGAGAACGTCGTCGGTACTCGTAGCTCGCGGCAGATTTATGACGGTCCTTGTCAGTCGGAATGTATACCTACTCTCAAGTCCCACGCTCGTCTCTGTTGCGTCCCCGTTCTGGATCGTTTGCCAGACGAAGCGGGATCGCAGTCTTGTAGGGTTTGTTGCTGGCAGCTACGCAAGCCGGCTTGTTCCGGACTAGGATTTCAATATCCTTCTCCGTATGCCGGTCGTCAGCCCGTCGGCGATCGGTCCCAACGACCGTCAGACGGCTTGCTATACGGCAACAAAAACATCAATCGATGCGAAGGACATCTTTCCCGCGTCAGTGCGCATATTTCCTCACGAGCGGAAACGACGTCTTTTCCTCATACGTGGGAAATGCTCCTGCTGAGGCCGACGCGTCTCGACGTCACGAACGCGGATTTTCGCTCACCATGGAACCCTTTGAGCGTGCAAACTCAACCAAGTCGGTTTTTGCCAGGACTGAGAGAGACAGCGAGCTGGCCGAGCTCGATCCAACTCGCTGGCTTGGAATTTCTAGCGTGACAGGCCACTCGACCTTCACTTGACCATTGTGAGCCGTCTCAGAGATGAATATAAGCTCTCGTGACGGCACAGTCAGGTCCGCCTAATTTCGTCTCGGCCCCGGTGAAAGATGGGAGAGCGAGATTTCCCGACTGAGAGTAGGTACTTGTACCTCTCGATCCTTAAACCCCTGCGGGACTCGACCAGAGGATGGCCGGCGGAGCAGCGTGGAGAATGGCTCGGCCGGAGCAATATAAAAACATCGACCCTGGATGGCTCTACATATTTAGTCCCGGGTAGAAAAAACTGAGGATACATTTGAAACCAGTCGAGCGAAAACTGTACAGGTACCTACGTACATACGGCATACACATGGTGTGCCGCCGCAGCCTACCCGTCAAATGGTCCGGCAGCGATGTATTTTACGACTCTTCGGCGAAAGCCTGCAGTCGCTGGGCGCGATTGTCGAGCTTCGGTAGACGCAGGACACGATAGTCGTGTTTCTGATGATATGTACCGATGAGGCGTGAAGCAAACTCGCCAGCAAGGAATGTCCAGCAAACGACTTCGGCGAATATAGAGGCCGAGCGTGTCCTTGCTCTCTCGGATGGCGATTTCCATCGAATGGCCGAGTGTCAGACAAACCCGCTAACCAAGTCAGGTCTCCTATGCTCGCGCCTAGTCGCAACGAGAGCGAAGTCGTACCATCCGAAATGCCTGTTATGGCTTTCGAGAGAGCCAACAGAAAGCGCTACAGCCAATATTGATTGAACGAGAGTCGCTCAGCGCGCTCCACTGGGGATGACAGCAACTTGGAAAACATACATAAACTTCCCATGGGCGCGCCATCCACAAGTGGCAGATTCTCGGGGAGCGAGGAATTGAGGTGAAAAGTTCATTTTTCATCCGCGACGAACAGATTCACTCCGCTCTCCGGGAACGGCGCAGAACAGAACGGTGGGTCTTCCCGCTGATCCGAAAGCGTAGAGCATCTTCTTCTTTTTATCTGGATTTTTTTCTGCGTCGGAATTCCTCTCGAACGAGAACAGCGAACCCTCAGCCTTACACTCTGACGTAACTCTCGGAAAGGTTCCTCCGAGGCAGGACGGCCGATTCCGGGACGACGACCGGCGAGGTAGAGGAATTTTCGGGATCGTGGAGGGAAGTCGCGCTAGCTCCTATACTTTTTAAAATGGGAATGAGAGAAAAAGAGACGCCACCGAAGAAGACGGAGGGGGCGGCTAGCGATTTATTGGAAAACGTGCAACCAGTGCATTCACAACTGAGTGAGACACATCGAGGAAGAACAGAGACGCCCAAGAGCGTTGCCAAAAAGCGGGGCTGAGATATCTATCGGGCGCGAGGGAGGACGCGCATAAGGTCTGCATCGAGTTTTCCTCCCATCCCATTCCGAGACGCGTAGCAGAAAAAAAACACGAGCACCCATTTTCGGTGTCGGCAGGGGCGGGGTTCGAGATAGGATCATCGAGTCGAAGCTCGGGAAAGGAGTATCTATCCTCCTGGATGAGTGCCGAAAATTTTCCGCCGAAGCATGTGCTCCGAACGCCTAAGTGATTCCCTTCATGTCGCGAAGACCTCCGGTGCTTGGCCTCTTTGACGAGTCGCCTATCTCGTTTTTGCTTCTCAAGCATTCTCTCGAGCATATTTCCTCTCGCTCAGTCAGTCCGGGGGATCGTTCCTCACTCACAAGGCGCGCCCATTTCCAGTCGACCCTGCGTGGCAATGGGCGAAAGAAAGGCTGTTCAAGCTCTTCCGAATGAAGTCTTCGGAACAATTCCTAAATGATACCTCCGAGGAATATCGAGGCAGCTTCCAGGCGATGAGGAGGATAGAAAAAAAATCCTCGATTGGAAAGATCATCGCCGACCTCTCTCAAGATGTCGGAGGTCCACGGTGATTGAAGCTCCCCACAGAACAAGCTTTTTTGGTTAGCGCTGGAGCTCAGTCAGCTCGAAGCGAATTCCTAGACCGTGCAATTCAATTCACGAAAGAGTCGTCGTCAATGCACAAGATATGTAGTTCACTCTTGCTTGACGCGGGCAGCTCATAGACATCAGCAACCGAAATTTTATATCAGCGCTGCCGCGAGTCCTTCGCTTCGTCCATGCCTGCAAAAAGCGGGGCGAGAATTCCACCTCTGTGCCAGGCGGTCGCCTCGCTTGACAACAAGAAAAACTACACAAGAAGCGACAACAGCTGACAAAATCAGATGTCACAAGGTTTCCAGCGGTCTCTCCACGCCTGGCAGCGAAGTTGTGCTTGACCGTCGTCTCAGCGGGACTCAACAAGGACAAGTCTAGGTGAGCTAACACGTATAGGGAATGAAAAGGTGTTCTGAAAAAAAACCTCGCCGCTCGATAGGAGCGAAGAAAGAAGCAGCGGGATAGCGAGAGGATAAGTTGAAGAATCTCAAGGATGGTCCGGTCTACTCGAGTCGAGTTGACTCGACCCGACTCGACTCGTTGGAATGCTATTGTACACAGAGAACGAAAGTACACGAGAGAGACAGTCGGCTAGCAATGTGCAGTTGGAGGCAGTTGGATGCAGCTGTTTGCAGTCACTCAGAGTCGGACTCGCCGAGGTCCTACCTAACTTTCACGAGATTCCTAAGGGCAGCTGCGCGCACTCGACGCGAGAACGAGCGCATTGTTCGAGTTGAATGAAAAATCGACAGGAATTTCCCCTACGGAACTTTTCCGTCACGAAAACGTGGAGGATGGTCCCTGCCGTCGAATTCACTTCTGGCCGAGCCTACATGGATCTATTGAAACGATTCTTGAACGTGGAATCATTTTTTTTCATCGAAGCACTCATCGATGGATTGGGCTGCCTTTGCGAAACAGCTGCGGCGAGCAAGCTTTCATCCTCCGTTCGAAGTCTCCACTCGCAGCTGAGTAAGCGGGTTGAATCCCTAAGGACGAGTACCTCTCCGGGAGGACCTTGGAGGCTTACGATGCGTCAAGTACGCGTGATGCATCTTACGGCGAGCGGCTCACGAAGCCCCGACGAGTGCACCGGGAGATGTCCTGGAGAGGATCCATCCTGGTATTCACTTTGGAGGAGCAGGGGGCCGCCCGCATCCCGGCAAAGCCCACCGCGTTCAAGCACGGCGAACTGAGCGACTTCGGTGTCTAGCCGCGATAGACGTAGTCAACGTCAGAGTGATTCCATCCAGGAGTCGTTCCGGTAGCTATCCGGAGAAGCCGCGAGGGATCGCCGATATTCTCGCTCGGGACGCGGACAATGGATCAAAAGTTGGATTCGTCCAGAACGGACGCATCCAGAGGCGGAACGAAATCGAAAGTGAGCAATCGATCGATTGGAGCCGAGGATTGTGGTCGTCGAGACTATATGTAACCTTCGAAGATGAAACTCTCGTCGAGGTCGTCGTGAGTGAGAGGATGTCAACAAGAGCATCTTTGTTGTCGTCGTCGTCGCGGGACTTGTTGTCGACCGAGTTTGCAACAGGTACACGAATTCCGTCTTGAAGTAAACAAGATTTTGTGCAAATCCGCCTTTAACGAAATTTTTCCCCGCCGCGCCTCGCGCCAGGCTTCTCCTTGGACTTGTCGTTGGACAAGAGGAACTACCTGGAGCCCGAAGTATGACAGGCGACAAACAAACCAAAGAAGACAGTCAGAGAGTTTTCATATCTCACCAGCGGGCGGCTGTTGCCACCGCGTCATCCGACGCGAACCGACGCGAGGAGGGATAAGGGACGCGCATGTAGGGAGAAGAACTCAGAGAGGGACAGGGCGTGGGGTCGTGAGATTTGGAAGCCTCAATGGAACGTAGCGGTAGAGGAAATGAAAAAAACAAACAGGTAGGCGAACAGCAAACTGCAGCCGCTATCGAGGGGACGCGTCAAACTGACAGAGGAACAGCGAGTACAATTGACAGGCGCCAAGCGGTGACGACACTCACTCGACTTGCTCGGCAATAGCCGAGAGAACAAACGTCGCGACCGTCTTGCCGGACATGTGAGCGTCGGCGACAGGAAAACCGAAGCGAGAACAAAGGCACGGAAGAGAAATGGGCACCATGCAGCAGGACAGTACCGAGTAAACAAATCGAGCGAACCCCATTATCCGACGATGCCGTTTTCTCCAAGGACCGGAATCCACCTATGTGGAACTTGTCGAGGATGAGGACAAGGGATGATGTGCAGGGACACCATCGCCTTACACGGAACAGCGGATTAATCGGATGGAAAACTGAGATTCCGGAAAAGGCCGGGGATCGGACGAGGGATGCAGCCGTGAGAGGAACCGGTACGAGTCGGACGAATCTCGATTCCCGTATCTGTGTCCTCGAATAAACGCACGGGTCAAAATATCGGAAAGCCGGCACGGACATTTCCGAAGGAGAAAATAACAGGCGAACACGGAACGGAGCAGGAGGCTGTGGGGACTCGAATTTTCACTCAGCGAGGATCTTCATGGCTTAGTCCCCCTCCGGAGAAAAACGTACCGTGAACCGACCCATGACCAGTGGATTCCCATAACGGAACAATGAAAGCGAGCAAGGATTCCTTCACTGACCTGCTTTCGTAGATGCATTAGGATGTCGAAGTTTCTCAGCTGACGCTGCCCACCGAGATCCGATCTCGGCAGCGGGGAACGATCCGAAACGATAGAAGTGAAGCAGCGATTGATGGAGACCCGAGTTTCGCTGGAAGTTTCGGCGAACGTCTGAGATAACTAATGATGTCCACCCACAGTTCTTGAATGCCTATAGGTCACAAGAATTGCGTTTGGACAATCAGTAGTTCCGCTGGCGAGCGAACTCGCTCAGCGGCGGTGGATGTTGAGGCGAGCTCGACTGGAGAAGTCTCGAGTCCGTTCGAAGAGCTCGGGGTTCCTTCCGCTTCTCCTTCCATTCCGTCGAGATTGTTCCATGCAATCTGTTCCTGGCCTTGGATTGAGCGCCGCAGGTCAATCATGCGCCCGTCGCGGATAATTTGAGTTCCGCCGCGGGCCTCGTGCGACGGGATGACGCCCGAATCAAGAGCCGCTCCGAGCTCGATGCACTGGGCTCGTTTGGGGAAAACGAGTACATCTCCTGAATCTTACCATGTCGAGCAATGCGAAGCAATCAGAGTGCTTCGCTCAGTTCAATGGGGTCCTTGCTGATTTTCCCGGCGATGCGATATTCTGCAGAGAGCTCACGAGCCGTGCCGACATAGGTTAGGCGTCGACCCTCGATGATTTTGCAAATCTTCCAATTACGACTCGGAGCTCGGGCTCTTGGCGAGAATCACAAGTAAAAGTGAGGAACAAACACAGTGATTTTCGGTGCGGAGATGTAGTGCAGTGTACTCGAGAGCGGGCGGACGAGGTCGCCTGGACTCGACTGACTTGCTTGCCGACTGACTCTTGGGCTGGTTCGTTCGTTGCTTCGATTCGAGCTTGGGCCTTCGCAGATTTGCTTCGCTGGGACTGTGCGGAGCGCAGGAATGGCCGTCTACACTGCGCGCACTGCAGACACCACCACACCACAAGCCACCTACCCAGCTATGTTCGTTCCATGCGACTTCTTCGTCTGCCTGCCTGCCTGCCTGCCTGCCTGCCTGCCTGCCTGCCTGCCTGCCTGCCTGTCTATCCGCACGCTCGTCTGTCCGTCGGTCCGACCGTCCGCCTCAACGGAAGTACCGTGAATACACACGGTATCCGTCTTGGAATAAATCCGGACGGACGAATGACAGGCAGTCCTATTTCGTCCCAAGATCGGCGCGCCCGTGAGGAGTGGGCGAAAGTCTCGAGCTCTGGTGAGAGTCCCGCAAATCCCGTGATGGACAAAATGCCTACTATCGACGAGAGAACGCCGACTCATGCAGAGGAATCATTCTCGCGATGTCGGCGCAGAGTTTCGGAGCTTGAGGGAGCGGGAATCGAACGGCGATAAACTGCTGATTCTAGACTTATTCTCGCTTGGGAGACTCTCCACCCCGGCCCAACAAACTCCATGGGTTTCTCGTTCCAGGGAGGCTCCGGAGAATCGGCTGGGCTGATTGCCCTTTCGAAAAAACGGCGCCAATCGAGTTTCCGGGAGTTGTGCAGGTGCCTCTACCGTACACTTTCCGGGAGGCAGAATCAGCTGACGTGCTTGGAGGAATCGACCGCCTCCAATCCGATCATCCTCCGTCGACGATGAACGGACGACCGGGGAGGGGAGTTCGTGGAATGATCTGGGGGTCCAATGGGACTCTAGAACTCCATTTTGGATGAAAAATCGTCTAAGACCATTCAAGACTCATATCGATTGATGATCCGATGACGAATTTCGGCACTGTAAACAACTAGATGAACCCGGCCATGGCGCGTATCGACCCTCGCCACGGCTCTCAACGTTACGTTTAACGATCTAGATGTGACGTGGAAAAATTGGCTCGCGACCATGTGCGTCGACGCACGATTGCGTCGTCCGCTATGGGTCGACCGGCGTCCCTCGCCTACGGCATCGGGTCTACGCGAAGAAAACAAACCGCTCGGAATATCTCCCTCCAGATCACTGCGTATGGCTTTTCTCTCTACCCGGCTCGCCGTGAACAGCTGTGGGCTATGGCAGACCAATACTCACTCCAGATGGACGTCTTGCGACGAAGTTTGCTCCGGGTACACAAAAAATTGATTCCGTCGGTGAACAGCCGCAATAAGTTGCTGCCATCTGCCACACCGAGAACGAACCGAACAGGTCGTCCGAGCTCGCGAAGAAAAAAGAACGATATAGATGGCGGGAGTGATGATGATGATGTTGACAATCACAATCTGGAGCGGCAGGCAGCGAGCGCGGGACGCCACAAGCGGAGGAAACGAGCGAACCAACGAACCAACGGACCAACGAACC